>NW_001889895.1:326951-442643 GCF_000143565.1 Laccaria bicolor S238N-H82
GGGAGAGGGAAAAGGGAAGGGAGAGGGAAGAGGGAGGGGAGAGACAGGGAAGGGGGAGGGAAAAGGGAAGGGAGAGGGAAGAGGGAGGGGAGGGACAGGGAAGGGGGAGGGAAAAGGGAAGGGAGAGGGAAGAGGGAGGGGAGGGACAGGGAAGGGGGAGGGAAAAGGGAAGGGAGAGGGAAGAGGGAGGGGAGGGACAGGGAAGGGGGAGGACAAAGGAAGGGGGAGGGAAAAGGAAAGGGGAGGGAATAGGAAGGGGGAGGGAATAGGAAGGGGGAGAGAAAAGGGAGGGGGAAGGCAAAAGGGAGGGGGCTTGTCATCGTCATGGGCGCTCGTCGATGTTGTCGGTTGACGTGGTTGTCGTCGTCCTCGTCGTCCGTTGACGTGTGGCCGTCTCATCATCGCTGACGTGTCGTCCGTTAACGTAATGTGTCGTTGTCGTTGTCGTTGTCCGTTGTCGTCGTTGTCGTCTGTTGACGTGTCGTCCTCGTCGTCGTCCGTTGTCGTGCGTTGACGTGTGGCCGTCCTCGTCGTCGCTGACGTGTCATCCGTTGTCGTCGTGCATTGACGTGTCGTGTCGTTGTCGTCGTCCATTGTCATTGTCCGTTGACGTGTCGTTGTCGTTGTCTGTTGTCGTTGTCCGTTGATGTGTTGTCGTCCTCGTTGTCCGTTGTCGTCCGTTGACATGTGGCCGTCCTCGTCATCGCTGATGCGTCGTTGTCCGTCGTTGTCGTCGTGTCGTCGTCCATCATCGTTGTCATCGTCGTTGTCCGTTGGTGTGGGCGTGATTGGAGGTGACCGTGCTGGTCGCGGTGACAGTGGTGGTGGTTGTGGTTGTGGTTGTGGTTGACAGCAAAACAGAGATGCTGATGGTGATGCCGGCAAACGCCGTGACTCGTTTAGGAAGGTGGGCGTGAGGATGGGTTATATAGAATTAATGTTGCCAGGCTTTTAACAGCCATATGGTGTAGTGGAAATATTGCTGCTCAGAGATTCACATGATATTTCCCGAGGCCAGAGTTCAATCCTCATGCATCCACTTGTTTTTTTATATATTGTAATAACAACAACAAATATTGGAATTCATTGGAATGTCTCAGAATCTGTTGGAATTTGACTGGAATATATTAAATGTACTTTCCATGGGAATTCCATGGAATCTGGTTGGAATTCCAATGGATTCCAATGGAAACTGTTCCGGGAGGCTCCCGGATTCCAACTATTTCCACTGGATTCCGTCGGATTCCATTGGAATTTCCATGGAATTGGAAACCAGAATGGCTGAGGCTCCAGCCAACTGGTTTCCGTCGGAATTCCATGGAATTCCAACATTCCACTTGGAATCCGCCGGATTCCGCCGGAACTCATGGGGGATGGTAAAGACCTCGAAATGTCTGACAGGTGAGTACCTATTGAACACCAGTCTGACCGTATTTGAAAAATTGAACTGTTCCCAGCTTCTCTCATGTTTTCTGAGTTGATGGATGCTCCTCAGGTACCATCATGCAGGCATTGAAGGGTCTAGGTCAGTCTTGTGGATTGGATGCCTCACCTGAGTCTGCTCTCTGGTGGATTGGCTCTCTGAAAGAGAATTACATCCTGATCTTTGATAATGCTGATGTTCTGTCACCTGCTGCACTGGAGGGGTACTTCCCACCTGGAATGAGGGGAAACATTCTGATAACTAGTCGTAACTCTGCCATGATGACTCTGACTTCACATCAGAATTCTCTTGAAGTGACTGAATTGGAAGAGGGGGATGCTATTGAACTACTTCTGAAAGCTAGTTGCTTGGAATCATCCACATCAGATGTTCAAATCCAAGCCTCTAAGATTGTAAGAGAGCTCTTCTGCTTTCCTCTTGCTATTGACCAAGCTGGTGCTTATATTGCTTCTGGGGGTACCACTATTGGAGACTACCTAGCACAATATTCCAAGCACCAAAAAACATTATTATCACATTCTGAATTTATTGGAGCTTCTAAGTATAATCAAACTGTCTATGAAACTTGGGAGCTGTCATACAAAGAAATTCAGGAAAGGGCTAAATCCGATGATTCTTCTAAGGTCACTGCAGCCAATAGTGCAATGCTACTTCTAGAATTATTGCCTTTCTTCCATCATGAGGGAATACCTGAGGAAATATTTTCTTATGCTGCCCTTTCAGAAGATGATGAAACTCCCATGTCAGATTTACCTCTTGCTAGTTCACTGTTGGACTGAAGACTACTTCCACTTTGTAAGACAGATACTTGGGATAATTTAATTTTTAGAGAGGGAATTCGAACATTGCTGTCTTTCTCCTTAATCAAGAGGGGATTATCTGATAATGTGTATGCAATGCATCCACTGGTTCATACCTGGGGCAGGGACAGATTGACTTTGAGTCAGAGGAAAAAATGTTGCTCAATGGTGTATGTCATGCTGTCTTGTTCACTAAGATGGGATGCAGACCAGCCATATGGATTCCAGAGGACCTTGGTAACACATGTGAGAGTGAATATGGAGTATTTAAAAGCAGAAAGCAATCAGAATATCATCAATTATATGGATGATGCTTATGCAAAATTTGGGAGGCTGTTGTGGAAACAAGGATTTTCAAAAGAAGCAGAAACCTTGGAGGTTGAAATTTTGGATAAAAGGAACAAAATGCTTGGAGTGGAACACCCAGATACAATCATTGCCATGGCAAATCTAGCATCTTCATATAAAAGCCTGGGAAAATACACAGAGGCAGAGACACTGGGGATTCAAGTTCTAGATGCAAGAAAGAGAATTCTTGGAGTGGAACACCCAGCCACAATCACAGCCATGGCAAATCTAGCAGTAATCTATTCTTGCCTGGGAAAATACACTGAGACAGAGACACTGGAGATTCAAGTTCTGGATGCAAGGAAGAGAATCCTTGGAGTGGAACATCCAGAGACAATCAGAGCCATGGCAAATCTAGCAGTAACATATCAGAAGGTGGGAAAATACACAGAGGCAGAGACACTGGGGATCCAAGTTCTGGATGCAAGGAAGAGAATTCTTGGATTGGAACACCCAGACACAATCAGTGCCACAGCAAATCTAGCATCTTCATACTCAAACCTGGGAAAATACACAGAGGCAGAGACACTGGAGATCCAAGTTCTGGATGCAAGCAAAAGAATTCTTGGAGTGGAACACCCAGACACAATTGAAGCCATGGCAAATCTAGCATGTTCATATGGAACCCTGGGAAAATACACAGAGGCAGAGAAACTGGAGATCCAAGTTCTGGATGCAAGGAATAGAATTCTTGGAGTGGAACATCCAGACACAATCAGAGCCATGGCAAATTTAGGAGTAATATATGGAAAACTGGGAAAATACACAGAGGCAGAGACACTGGACATCCATGTTCTAGATGCAAGAAAGAGAATTCTTGAAGTGGAACACCCAGCCACAATCACAGCCATGGCAAATTTAGCAGTAATATATGGTTGCCTGGGAAAATACACTGAGGCAGAGACACTGGAGATCCAAGTTCTGGATGCAAGGAAGAGAATCCTTGGAGTGGAACATCCAGATACAATCTTTGCTATGGCAAATCTAGCAGTTCATATAGAAACCTGGGAAAATACACAGAGGCAGAGAAACTGGATATACAAATTCTGGATGCAAGGAAGAGAATTCTTGGAGTGGAACACCCAGACACAATCAGTGCCACAGCAAATCTAGCATCTTCAAATAGAAACCTAGGAAAATACACAGAGGAAGAGACACTGGAGATCCATGTTCTAGATGCAAGAAAGAGAATTCTTGGAGTGGAACACCCAGACACAATCAGTGCCATGGCAAATTTAGCATTGTCATATGGAAAACTGGGAAAATACACAGAGGCAGAGACACTAGAGATCCAAGTTCTTGATGCAAGGAAGAGAATTCTTGGAGTGGAACACCCAGACACAATTGAAGCCATGGAAAACTTGGAAACCACCCTGACAAGTCTGGGAAAGTACAAAGAGGCAGAGAGGCATGTTATCCAAGCTCAGGAAGTTGAGAGCAGAGTTACTGGAGCAACATCCCATCATAAAAATGTCTCTATGGCTAATGTCCAAGAAACTGAGGAGACTTTAACAATGAATTTTGACAAAAAAGGTGTGTACTGAGATTAATTATTCTTGTAAACTATCCCTCATATTTATCTGATTAGTGTCCTCTTTGTCTAATTTTGTAAAGAAAACTTCAAAAATTATGTCTAAAATAGCACATTCATTTCATAAGGAGAAAGCCCCCAATGCCAGCTTAGGAGGAAATAGTTCTTAATTCCCATATCACAATGATTCCATGCTTCTTAGTATTATTCCATGTTGTAACAATGTCTTGATATGCTGTTCATTATGTAGAATGGAATATTTTTGTGTAAAAGTTTTGATTGATATTGCAAGTATCTTAAAACTGTTTCATAATATGTCTTCCCCTGCCTTGACTGCTGCACCTTTATTGAAAGACTTATGTGAGCTATAGTATCATAAACCATCCCACACCCATGCCCTATGCCAAGACATCCCCAAGATGAACCCTTCACCATGAGGCCTTGTTTCTCCATACCAACCTTTTATTGTCTCATTACTCTCTTGTGTCCTCCCATCCTTATTGTACTTATAGTTCTTCCTTGGTTGTCTTGGTATCCTTCCCTTAGATATTTAGGTAGCCTGTGATATACTTACTACAGTCGTGGACAGCCAAAGTCAACTAAATTGATGTCTTGGGAAGGACTAAATATTTTGACATTCTGACTTCAGATTTGAACTCAGGATGTGAAAATACATCCAAAAACACCTCTTTGAAGTTTTTCCCATAAGAAATTGGGTTGGCCAAAATTTTGGACTACTTTTGTCATCCAGTAAAGCTCTTCAGTGGCTCTTAAGACCCCCTTGGCAGGCTCCCAATGCCAGAGGTGACTGAAAAATTTAGTGGCACTTGCCAAACATCGTAATTCTGATTGGAAATCAGTAATATACAATCTGCTAAAGGTGGGAAGAGGAGGGGGGTCAAAAAGACAGGGTTCATTGAGGGTGGGAAGACCCTGAATTGCCATTTTAGGTAGTTTAAAATCATTTTCTTCTACAAAAACAGTTGATCAGAAATTTCCCAAAGTTGAGGATAAAACACAGAACTGAAAAAGGAGTTGATTGCACTATTTTTCATGATTTTAGGGGTCCATTTAAGGGCCAGCCAATATTTTTGGGGTAAATTTTCTCATTTCATTGATTTAAAAAAATTGGCTCATGGAAATCGAAGCATTGAGTCCTAATCTTCACGTTTCTGCAATTAAAAGTATTATTGAAGGTTCTGCAGGCTTCCTCACATTATGATCACAAATCTAGTTGACTTTGGCTGTCTGCAACTGTACCTCATCCTTGATCTTATGACTACATGCCAAATTGAGTCTGACATCAGCTGGTTATTGGTTGCTGCATATGGCCTGGCTGTTCCCTGCTGATATGCTGAGGTCAGTAATCAGATCACCTGGAGCTGACCACTCTGAAATATCTTGGTGACATACAATGCACATTTACAGGATATGAATGGGATGATTCCAGGATATGCCTGTCATGAACCATCCTTGTGACCCTTCCACTCACATGACCAACCCACTCTAATCTCACTTCTCAGACTCCAATGCTGAACCAACTCCAACCTTGTACTCCAGCAAACCAAGTGCATCCACTCTGAGCATGACAACTCCAAACAGAACAAGCACTTATTGTTCTTCATCTGCCAAGCCTCCTGTCCTCAACCTTGGCAACCCTCTTCACAATAAGCTTCAATGCTGACTCACTGATCACCTCTGTCTCTGTAATACTTTCCTTGTGGCCCTTGTTCCCTTTATTGTTCTACATTGTACTGATGTTACCAATCCCTTCTCCTTTTTCACAGACCCTACTCTCTCCAACTCATATAAATACTCCTTGCATGTACCAAGTGCCCCTATCCTTGATATTAAGGTTAACTTCTGTCTTATTCCTTCATCCTCTCATCTCAGCCTCTCACCTGTGTTATATCTACTAACTTGCCTTAGACTTCAATTCTGATGCCAAATCCACCTTATGCTGAGTTATTGCATAACTCTGATACACTAACATTTCACTTGTTGTTTCATTCCCTTCATGTATTCTCAAGTCTCCAACTCCAAGCCTATGCTAGCTTCATCTCTGACAGACTTAACTCTGTCCCTTTCAGTCTGAGAGCTCAACTCCATGCTTCCCTGCTTCTCAGACTTAGCTCTGTACACTTATGCTCCTGGACCTAACTCCATACAACAACTCTATTACAGACCTCATCCCCTTCCAGTCTGGTAACTAATGATGGCATCTATGTCAACCTCTACCTCACCTCTTGCCCCACCTAGGGAATAGGATGGATCCTAACAATGCTGCTCTGAGATACCCTGTGTAGAAGAACGAATGTTCAACTCAGGAAACAGTAATCAGTCATCTACCTCAAATAAAGAAGCGAAGGGTCAAGGGAGAGAGAGAGAGAGTAGTCAGGACAACAAACAAAGAAAAACATGTAGCGGCAAAAGAACACGTGAGAGCGTATTGAGTGCCCGCATTGCTCAAACTGATGGTGGCATCGAGTGGTGTGAGAGCGTAAGTCAAGGAAAGAAACGGAGAGTCATTGAAGTCATGATAATACTTGATAATCTTTAATTCTTACAAGTAATGAAATACTTTGAGGGGAAAGAATCAATCTCCATTTGCGAGGTGGGAGGGCACCTTAATTACAAAAATCATAATCACAAGGCATCTACATGTTCTCGCATGCTGCCTGTCCAGAAAAAGTTCTAAAGAAAATAAGAAGACAAACGAATAAAAATAAAAATAGCTTTTGACGCATCCTATCAAGTTCCTCCGCCGAACCGTCGTACTGGGAATTTCTTGGGGAGCTAATCGACGGTGTGAGGGGCCTATTTGCTAATGCGACTGCCCCGCTCAGTGCGGGCTTCACAACCGTCGACGCTTCGACCCTACCGTCCAGTCCTAAAGCCCGGTTTTGGTCCCCGAAAGGAGTTGTCGCAAGTAACAAACAAAAATGAATAAAGAGAAAATGTGAATTCAAGCATACGAAGATGAAGGATTGAAAACTGATCCTATAAAGATTGCTGATCGAAAAGTAACCGGCGACGACATCATACCTTGAGACCGTTTACAGTGAAGATGCCAGAGATGACATCATCCAATCCAACAAGTCGTCCTTGACTTTTGCATTCTAAAAAAAAAATAAAAGACACTAAAAAAAATAAAAAGGAACCGTAAAAACTAGCGCATGAAGAATAAAGAAATAAAGGAAGTGCCATGAGTAGAACACTCTGCACTTCCACAAATAAGGAGAAAATATAAAGGTTGCCCCCATCATTTTGGAATGAGGTTCAATGGAAAAAGAAAAAGAAAAACTCAGCAAAGGGGGAGAGCAGCAAGAGCCCAGGACTCGAGGACATTGATGCTCGAAGTTTCGATGAGGTTCTCATGATCACACTCATTTACCATGCTTGAGGAAGACATATAACGAACATATTGAACTGAATTGTAGTCTGTAGGATCGAGCTCTGAAATTGCTGGAAGGTATCAAGAGTGAAGGCTGGCGGACGCTTGTGACAAGGGCTTGACAGTTGGAATGAATGTAAGGGAAGGGTTATCCGGAAGACGTGCTACCCCGACTTTAATAGAAACTGGGAAAGGAGGAGTGACTAGAAGATCTTGATTAAGAGTTCCTAAGACTGTTGATGCATGCACTGATGATGAAGAAGAGGCTGCAACGTGGAGGGAATACTCGGTAGGTTGGACTGTCCGTATTGTCTGATGTTCTTCACGGTAATAGAAAATCTTCAAGCGGTTAGCGGCTACAGAACCACGCATTACCATCCCATCCAATTCCCTCAGTTGATAAGTTGTGTCGCGCAACTGTCAGTGGATGATATATGGTCCAGTCCAACGCAACACTCCTTTGTTACCCATCTGAGAATCTAACCAAGTCTCGTGCAAAAGCACCCAAGTCCCCAAAATGAATGAACCAGAAGATAAATAATGTGTGTGCTTACGATTAAAATCATCCACCGCGCATTGACGAACTTTCTTCTGCTGCTCCATGGCGAGAACCAGCTTTTTGTCACATTGAAGAATTTGTTGCATCCGCAAGGCGAGAAGGTCTTCGGTAGAAGTGACACTGTGCCAATCTAATGTGTCCCATGTTTTATCTGCAAAGTCAAAAGTGAAAAAGGGGTGACGGCCATAGAGAAGAAAGTAAGGAGGATACCCCATCACTCGTGACGTGGAACAACGCATAGCCCAAAGTCCTGCATGTAGATATAAAGGCCAACATGAAGCGTCTTTTTCGCATGCTTGCAGAATCGAATTGATGAGAGTTTGATGTGAGCGTTCAGAATGACTGTTCCCTTCAGGGTGATAAGGAGATGAAACGATGGCGACTATTCTGTATTGCTTGAAAAGGATCTCGACAGTGCCTTTGAATTCCGTGCCGCCATCGACCAGACAAAGAAGGACTCCTCCAAATCGACAGTATACTTCCTTGTACAAGAACTTAGCCCATGCTTCAGAACTAGCGCGCCTTGCCACGTGTGCCTCTACCCACGAGATAGAAGGGTCAGTGGCCTGCAACAAGAATTTCATACCTCCAAAGCCGTCTGGCATATGTATCATATTCAAGTCAAAATGTCGAATGATTCCTGAGTTCCAAGTAGGGCTGAAGGCGACGATGGGGCGAGTCTTCAAACGGAGTTGGCAGATGTTACATGAACGGATGAAATATGCAATCTGGTCGAACATGTTTGGCCAAAAGAAACGCTCCGCTAAAGACTTATAAGTAGCATCGTGCCCTCAATGTCCAATGTCGTTATGAGCTTCTGCTAATAATTCTAAACGGCGATCAGTGTCAACGACCACCAATCTAGGAATTCTTCCTCTAAGCTCGAACTTCCACAAACGATCTCCATCGTGAAGGAAAAAGTTCTTTGTCTTTCTAACAAACGACTTGCGTTCAACAGGATCCTCGCATCAGCTAGGCATGATGTCCATTTTGAGGTAGTTAATGATCTCTGACCACATTTCAGGTGAGTCACGGTCCTTGATGCCATAGGAGTGCATTGCGCATGTAACATTTGCATAAGGAGGGACGTCTTCATAGTTTATTCGATTGTCGGTTCGGAATGTTGGGTCAGGGATGCCTGGTACAACAGATTGATCAGTGACTGAAGGTTGCAGCGCACCTGGTTTTAATGCCGACATGTAAGAACACTGATATTGATGTATTTCTAATGTAAAAGTCTCTTCCCTGAGTGAACACGTTGCTACGACAGGGGTACAGACTTTTCGATGCTCGAATTCACGTCCTGTATAGGAAAAGTCACCTGTAATAGAAAGAAGGGATCGCTTAACAAGAGATCCTTTGCTCCAATCTTTTAGCGAAGGATCAAAGCGTGTGAATTTCGGTGGCCAAAGAAGGAGGAGGATCTACAACACTAAGGACAGAGAGGTCATCAGCGATAGATGTCATAAGAAACGAAGCGTAAGGAGTGCATGAAGTTTGCTGCATGGTCAACAATAAGTCTTGGAAGAATTCGTTGTTAAGACAAGTTGGTCGAAAAGCATGAAGCGACTCTGAAGATAAAAAGTTTGTGAGTGATGAGGAAGGAAGGGAGGAAAAGTCGAGAGAAGCTGAGCCCATAAATCTATCCAAATATTCTTCTGCGTCTTTGTCTTCAGAATCTTTGGGAGTACGTCTTCGCTGAGAGAGCCCATCAACGCCTACATGAGATTGCGCTGGAATGTGATTCATCACATAGTCGAATAGAGCGATGTATGAGATCCAACACGTCATAGGTGCGTTCAGAAGGTCTGGCTGTTTTACCATCTCGATCAAAAACTTCGCATCAACATCAATACGGATATGAATTCCCCAAATCCAATGTCAAAGATCTTTGACTGCTTGAAAAACACCATAGAGCTCCAACTTTGCCTGAGAATACCGTGATTCAGCATCATTGAAAGTGCAAGACCCAAAAATCACCAGGTGTTTTTCTTTTTCGATGTTCTGATATAAAATCCAACCTGTACCATTCTGGCAAGAATCGATGGCGACAATAACAAGTCCATGATCTGACGACCGAGGCAATGGGTCTTGATGTGACAGAAGCTTTGTGGCATCATAATCTAGCTTCACAAGGACTGGCACCATTGAAACGAGCCGCTTGAGTTCGTTTTGAGCTGCTTCTGCTTCTTCTGAAAATAAAAACTGTCTTTGGACTGCGGTTTTAGTGAGGAGCATGAGCGGTTTTGTGATAAGAGAGAATCCACGTATCCATTTTCTTCCGATGCCAGCAGTCCCGAGAAATGAACAGACATCTGTGACACTTGTTAGTGGACCCCAATTCAAAATCTTCGTTACCAGGCCATGCTCAAGGTGCCATCCATCTTTCAATACAATTGTTCCAACAATATGTAAGCGTGGAGTTGCAAGGACTAGCTTCTTTCCAGAAGCAGTGATACCTGATTCTATAAAGCGCATCAGAAATCTGTCAAAGGTAGAAGTGTATTCGTAAACGTAGCGCCTGATGCCAGGGGCAATCTCTGCATCATTGTAAGTTGATGTGGGTCCCTTCAATCCCACATCGTCAACGAATACATTCCCATTCTTTGGAATTTCCTCTTGAAGCACATGAGTCGTACAACGTTGAAATTCCGGCAAAGAATTGGTTGCACCTTGAGGTAGAACACAAGAGCGAAGAGGTCCTATTAAACAGTTGAATGTTGTTAGAGGTCTTGAAGTCACTGCTAGCCTTCTTCCGTCATAGCCTGAAAATAAGTCTGCCAGCCCATAAATCACATGTCCTACGAAGCTTTCCGTGAAATCGTCAGTTCTAGGAGGTAAGCCAGCATCACGCACTGTAACCCGATTAGTTCTTGTACATCCACTACCAAACGGATTCCTCCTTTGGGCTTGCCAACAGCGAAAATTCTTGATTGATAAGACGCCGTTGAATACTCGTATTTTCCTGCCTCCATTTGTTCGAGAAGCATCTGGCGTACCGTATCTTCGATGGACTTCGGGATGCGGATGGGGGCTTGAACCCAAGGGGTGTGTTCAATCACTGGTATTTCATAATCTGGGAAATATTTGTCAGAGAAAGTTCCTCGTTCAGAGTCTTCAAAAGCTAGAGCTAGCTGCCGCGTCTGTAAAACGAAAACCAACAGGTCAATCTCTTGAGGTTTTAAGAACCCTTTGGGTACGCTTGCTAAAATCTTCTGTAAGCGGTCGAGCGTGAGTCGGCGTGATGGAATGAAATCTTGAAGGGATGGGGGATCTAAAGGAAGCAAAGGCAGTGAGGGTATTAATACAGGGCGAAACACTTGCCCAGCCGGATCTGGCATATAGCTTGGGACAGGTCGAACTTTCTTATCTACAGTCTTGTATTTTGTTCGCATTTGAAGGGGGTTCGATTCATAGGTTAAAGCGTGTCGAGTCCAAGGTGTAAGAAGTGGTCTGGAAATTCTAGGTGAACAATGAGCGATATTCTGTAAAATTAAGTCATAAGTCTCTGGAGGCTCCAAGTGAGAGACGAAAGAAGGTGATTCAAAACCGTAAGTTCCCATCATTGCATGAAGTGAACACCCAAGGGTTGGAACAGACATGTCCTGATCAAGCCCAGGCTTGGGATACATGTCTGTCCTCATTTTCCCACATCAACATCTTCCACTTCTTCAATTCTTGTATGATGATCGAGATTGAGCGTAGCTGAGTTCCGAGGGGCGCCGGGTGTACATAGAGGAATGAGAATAGAAGGGCCTTGTTGAGATCCGTCAGTTTTATCGCCATCACCATCTTGCCAAATTCGCATGTTCATCGACCCTTGACGGGTATACTGAATCGACGCAGAGCACCATTGAAGCCAGGGTTGACCTAAAATAATCTCTTGTTTTCCGGCACCTTCCTTACTTACAAACATGTGATGGTCGAATTGTCGTCCCGAAATCTTGATTTCAGCGTCACAGACACAGCCGCCGAGAGGGACAGGTTGCCCATTAGAGGTCTATCGCTAAATTTGTCCTGTCGTAAAATTCTTGACCTATCAAATTTAGCTCAGAACCAGTGTCAATCATAAAAACAGCATCCAATCCTGTGAACTTTCCCCGAAAATGTCCTGTGACCATTGCGAAAAGTGGTTGCGGAGTAAGATGAACTTTTACTGCAGAGGTGTAGCGTATCAATATGTCCTCCTTGGATTCCCTTGATTCGTCAAATTCAAGGCCAACACGTGACTCAACAAAGCTAGAATTCGTGAAGGACTCAGCTGCAGGAAGAGAATGGTAGTATTCTTCATCGTCAGATTCATATCCTCCAACCAGTTCCGGGGACGAGATTTCTTCCTCTGCCCAATCAGCCTCTTCGAGTACCTCCACAACATTTGCCACTACAGGTTTAGAGACATATTCCTGACGCGTCTTTGTCATGTTGCTGACCGATTTTTGCAGGAAGGCTAAAATTGCCAAAAGCTTGCCAAGTTCATGATGAACCAGCATCTTATTGACTTTTTCTTGAACAATTTTATCTAAATCATACATTTCTTGAATGTCCAACGTGAAATGATATGATGGAGCCGACTTAGCTTTGGTATTTGCTTCTTTCATGTCTACATCCTTGTCCTTTAACGGTGCAGCACAATGGTTTTTGAAAGCATCTTCTGTGTTGACAGCAGGAGGCCGTAATTTGAAAGCTTGAGGTGTCGACTGCACTGTAGAAGGTTGTAGATTGAAAGCCTGAGGCATTGACTGTACTGGAGTGTTTGCGGGCCTAAGGTTACTAGACATAGGAATGGGAGTTTTAGGGTTATTTTCTTTTGGCTTATGAGTAGACTTAGCTTCGGTCTGTTGCCCCTCTGGGTGTTTGATTGGATCAAAACATGTTTCCTTGTCTTTATGAGAACAAGTGACGGCTAACATAGAAGAAGGAGGTGCCCGCCACTCAGGAATGACGGAGGAAGGTGAAGCATTGAAAACTTCAGCAGGCAGAACGTCTTCACCATCGAACAACAGACCAACATAGTTGGCCATGTGGGGAGGCAGGTCTCTAGAAACCTCCTGGGCCTTACCTTTTAAATGATTTGATGCAGCGCTTTGTTCCTGTAAAACCTTCGCGACCCCACCATCACTTCCAAAGGCTCGAGGAAGTTCCGATCCATCAGGTCGTGCAAACCTACCAAGGGGAGTGTAAGCAACTAATCCTTCTTTAATACACACCTCGACTTCTGGGCAGAACTTGAGACCAAGTCGGTGTGTAGTCTTATCGCAAAAGAAACATCTGGCTTCTCTCATAATTTGTTGGTTAGTCAAGTTTGGGTTCGGCGTAATATTGATGGAATGTAAAAACTCAGTGTGAGCAAGTCTCAATTCCTCCATCTGTTTTGTAATGCAGTCTACTGGGCTGAGGTTTGTTGGTTCGACTATTGGCGTTGCGGGAACGGTCTTCTCGAAAACCACCTTTTTCAAAGGTTTCTTCTTGTTCTTCGTCAGGACAACCTTGTCAATGTCCTCGTTGGAATCACTTGAGCTCGAATCGGAATCGGAATCCAGATCAATACCAACGTACATGGTCTCTGCGTCCAGATCTTCATCATCGAATTCCGCCCTTAACAAGTTAAGGAGCATTGTGGTTGTTGGAGGCGAGGAGGTCTTGAGGTGAGTTACCAGTATTCGTTTTTTAATTTGCAAGCGTAAAGATGTCGGAATTCCCCTATAGAAGCAAAGGTGTACTTTGTTAGCTAGCATTTTATCTGGAGCCAGACCAGTGGATATAGCGGTAAAATCTCTATAATACTTGTCAACCTCCTTATGAGAGGCCAAACTGCCTGACTCTCTGTGTTTAGAACACCATTGACGTAAACGATCAGGGGAATTGAGAGGGATGGAGTCGTTTGATCCATAAAGATCGTCCAAGTACACCCTCACCACTACCCAGTCATCCCTAGTCAATAAGGGAGACAAACCAATAACCATCCAAACTTTCGTATCACAATATCTTAGAATGTATCCTGGCAAAAGCGAATGTGCAACTCGAGCGCTATCCGCATGTTGCTCAAGTGCATCTAAAAAATCCGAAACGTGCTTCCCTCTGAACTTGGGAGCTCCTGGTGCTCCAGGAGTAGGCATGGGAATGCCCAGCGTTGCATTGAGACTAGTATCAGAGGAAGAAGACGAAACAATATGTCCAGAAAGCAACAAAGAGAGATCAATTAATTGTAGGCAAGGCCTTAGACCTCCATCTCATTATGTACCTTGTCAATATCATTGTGATTTTCATTAGCCACTTGGGCAATATCATTGGAAATTTCATTAGCTACTTGACCAATATCATTGCGATTTTCATTAGCTATTTGGGAATTATGATTGGAAATTTCATTAGGCATGTGGGCAATATCATTGGGAATTTCATTAGGCATGTGGGCAATATCATTGCAATTTTCATTAGCTATTTGGGAATTATGATTGGAAATTTCATTAGGCATGTGGGCAATATCATTGGGAATTTCATTAGGCATGTGGGCAATATCATTGCAATTTTCATTAGCTATTTGGGAATTATGATTGGAAATTTCATTAGGCATGTGGGCAATATCATTGGGAATTTCATTAGGCATGTGGGCAATATCATTGTGATTTTCATTAGCTAACTGGGCAATATCATTGGGAATCTCATTAGGCACCTGGGCAATATCATTGCGATTTTCATTAGCTACTTGGCCAATATCATTGGAAATTTCATTAGGCACCTGGGCAATATCATTACGATATTCATTAGCCTAGTTGGGCAATATTATTGTGATTTTCATTGGCTACTTGGGCAATAAATGAAATTTCCAAAGATATTGCCCAAGAGGCTAATGAAAATTGCAATGATATTGCCAAGGTGGCTAATGAAATTTCCAATGATAATTCACAAATAGTTAATGAAAATTGCAATGATATCAGTCAAGTAGCTAATGAAATTTCCTATGATATTGCCCAACTAAGCTAATGAAAATTGCAATGATATTGCCCAGGTGCCTAATGAAATTCCCAATGATATTGCCCAAGTGGCTAATGAAATTTCCAATGATAATTTCCAAATAGCTAATGAAAATTGCAATGATATTGGTCAAGTAGCTAATGAAATTTCCAATGATATTGCCCAAGTGGCTAATGAAAATCACAATGATATTGACAAGGTACATAATGAGATGGAGGTCTAAGGCCTTGCCTACAATTAATGAAAAAAAGCGCAGGCTTTATGATAATGAAAAGACATGGCAACTGGAATGATTCCCTATCATAAAGACTGTGGGCTTATACACAATGACCTCTAGGCAGTTACCTTATTTATATGATAAAAGTGGTAGCCACCAGTCCGGAGAGGAGGTAGAACGGAAAACCAATCCCCTGTCTCAGTCACCACTGTAGAAGAACGAATGTTCAACTCAGGAAACAGTAATCGGTCGTCTACCTCGAATAAAGAAGTGAAGGGTCAAGGGAGAGAGAGAGAGTAGTCAGGACAACAGACGAAGAAAAACATGTAGCAGCGAAAGAACACGTGAGAGCGTATTGAGCACCTGTGTCGCTCAAACTGATGGTGGCGTCGAGTGGTGTGAGAGCGTAAGTCGAGGAAAGAAACGGAGAGTCATCGAAGTCATGATAATACTTGATAATCTTTAATTCTTACAAGTGATGAAATACTTTGAGGGGAAAGAATCAATCTCCATTTGTGAGGTGGGAGGGCACCTTAAGTACAAAAATCATAATCACAAGGCATCTACATGTTCCCGCATGCTGCCTGTCCAGAAAAGTTCTAAAGAAAATAAGAAGACAAATGAATAAAAGTAAAAATAGCTTTTGATGCATCCTATCAAGTTCCTCCACCGAACCATCATACTGGGAATTTCTCGGGGAGCTAATCAACGGTGTGAGGGGCCTATTTGCTAACGCGACTGCCCTGCTCAGTGCAGGCTTCACAACCGTCAATGCTTCGACCCTACCGTCCAGTCCTAAAGCTTGGTTTTGGTCCCTGAAAGGAGTTGTCGCAAGTAACAAACAAAAATGAATAAAGAGAAAATGTGAATTCAAGCGTATGAAGATGAAGGATTGAAAACCAATCCTATAAAGATTGCTGATTGAAAAGTAACCGGTGATGATGTCATACCTTGAGACCGTTTACAGTGAAGATGCCAGAGATGATGTCGTCCTTGACTTTTGCATTCTAAAAAAAAATAAAAGACACTAAAAAAAATAAAAAGGAACTGTAAAAACTAGCACGCATGAAGAATAAAGAAATAAAGGAAGTGCCGTGAGTAGAACACTCTGCACTTCCACACCTGTAGATGTTGTCCTGTAGAAATGGACCTCATGAACCATTCAATTTGTCTAAGTCCATTGAAACTCCGACATTTGGTCCACCTCATAAACAAACACCATACAAACATTCTCCTCACCACCACCACCACCACCATCCTCATCACACCTTAAACAAGGGATGATCAGGCAGTTAAGCAAAGTCTTTGACAGATTCTAGGACAAATTGATCATTTTTTCACCTTTTATGTAATTAAAACAGATCTATGGGATTTTTTTTTCATTTTGACAGTGTGTTTGCCTATTATGTGAAGGTGACATCCAAATGTAAAAAAAATGTTGTTACTATTTTCAAAATGTGTTGTAAGGTATATCCACAGGACAAAAGGCTGTTAAGCATTAAAATTTGTAAATGAAATGGATTTCAGGAACAATTCAGTTTATCTCTTCGGCATGAGGCAAAACTTTAATTTTCGGCAAACACTTCACCTAGGGAACAGAGATGTGGACAAATTTAAACAGTAAGCATATAAATTGTTTTTACTCTGTCAGCCCCCTTGAACAATTAGTGAATATACTGTCAAAAAAAAAATTGTCCCATTAATCTGATCTAATTACATACAAGGTGCAAAAATGATAAATTTGTCAAGGAATCTGTCCAATGCTTTGCTTAACTGCCTGATTGTCCCTTGTTTGAAGTGTCACTGTTGCCACTTGGTCACCACCCTATGTGACCACCACCTTGCACCATGAGTGTCTGCCATGGGCTGAACAACATTTAGACCCTCACATTGACTGCCACACCATGTGCTGGAGGCTCAGCAACAACATGCCACATCTTCACCACATCCTACATGATGACCCCCCTGCTGCTGCTATGGTTGTCACCACCCACTCCCATTGTCAATTGCCCACATTCTCCTCAGTAAACTGCAATCATGACTGCAACAATCTGCCAATGCCATCAATGGCCTCCTCCAGATCTGCCATGTCATCCAGATGGCAACAACACAACAGTAGTGCAGGTGAGCTCAAATTCTACAACCCCCCTCTTTCTCCTTGCTAATAGCCACAACCCACCCAGTGGCCACCACAACACTGGCCAACCACTGCCATGTCACTGCCTCATCCTTGCCACATTGGTGCTGATGAGGTGACACAATGATCATGACAATGGCCACAAGACAATGACAGAGGAGATGGATGGACAGATAACAGTGCAACATGGCAGCAACAGATGACCATAATGACAGCAGACAACAACACTAAGACTATCAATGCATGGCAGAATATCTGTGTGAACATGCTCCTTTTTCTGTTATACCATATTACCCAATCCTTTCTAGTTTCTTGTATAACATGCACCAGATATATACCATTTTATGTAATCATCCAATTGTTTATAGTCTTTGCAGGTCCAGTTCAGTCTGGTGTTTCGCCCTGAAAACAGGCAACCACAGACCACAACTGGTCTACAACCAACCCAGATATTAAGGAAACCAAACCAGACCACCTAGGACTAGTCTTTTGCAGTCCATGGACCATGTTCAAACCAATTCAGACCGGTTTTTTTGCATAAAATTTGTTGTACCAATATAAACCATTTGTATCTCAATTATTATTACTCTAAAAAATAAACTGGTTATATATCATAGTAAAACATATAAATACCCATCATTCCACCAATTCTTATAAAATTTAATGGAGGTTTGACATATCTATGACTGAAACTGAATTACATCTCCTAAAGACTCAGGCAAAATGTAATGTGGCAACTGTAAATTATTTGATGCATACTATACATTGATAGATGGTGAGTATATTTTCATAGTTTAAGTGTCAATATCCAAAAATTGAATCAAGCAAATGATGAAAGTCTGAGTGAGTTAGAATTAAAGTCATTCTGGTACAAGTTGCACAAACAAGTATTTGTGCCAAAATGGATTTGGTTATATCTTTCTCAGTTCTTAACCATTTTTGATGAACCAAAAACCCAATTAAAGGTAATAAACATGGTTACAAGGCTATATAATGCATGTGACTGTTTAACTGGTTGCAACCAATTTAAACCAGCCTTTGAATGGTTTTAAAAGATTTTTGAAATGAGGCAACCAGCAACCGGACCAACCCCAAATTTGGGCAACTGCAACCAAAAAAAAGACTGGTCCATGGTCCAGTTTTTTTCAGTCCACCAGTTTTTTTCAGTCCACCAGTTTTTTTCAGTCCTATGGACCGGACCTTTAAACACTAATTGTTTATGACTATGGAAATACAATGCTGTTTACCCAATATCCTCAATTTCAAGCAGATGCATATGGTATCCTTATAATGAGTAGTATGATATCCAGAGGATAGTGGATGAGGATAGTTGGAGGTTGTGTATGTCCTGGGATATCTTAGGACACCAGAATTCAGTATCCCTGAGGCATCACCTTGATATCCTGGGATATGCCAGCCACATCTGGAAGGTAACCATCAATACATCACCAGGAAATATCCCACACAATTGGGTGTGTATGTATCAGGAACTGATTGTTCCTCATTGGGACCACTCTGAAATCTACCTCTATCTCCACTTTTCCTGTCTCACACTCTATCTATCTCTGTGCATGCATTGAATTATTTCTCAAACCTTCAGTTGAGCCCCCAATTATTCTCCAATGCACTCACTGTAAGCTGTGATGAGGATGACAATGTCATAAAGGCAGGATTTGTCATCCATCCACCCCTTTCTCTGCCATGCAAGAACAGGGGTTATTGTTAGGATAGTTGATGCCAGATGTCAACCATACTTTTGCCAGAAAACTGGTTCTCAGCCATCAATTAAGTGAGAAGTTGGTGAAATGGAGGGCACAATCTCCAGAATTCCGTATTTGCTTGAGCATTTATCCAGACACCAGGGTTGTTTTTTTCAGATATTCTGCAGTGTTTTCTTTAGATATCGCACACAATTTATGCCTCTGGAATTCCTCATTTCCCTGCAACATTTGTCCAGACACCAAGGTTGTTTTTTTTTCAGCTATTTCACACTATCTTTTTTGGATATTCCACATTTTCCCAAGGATTTATCCAGACACTGGGGGTTTGGATAATCTGCAATGTTTTCTTTGGATATTCTGCACAATTGATTCTTCAGGAAGTCTGCATTGTTCTGCAACATTTGTCTAGACACCAGGGTTTTTTTTTTTTTGGATATTCAGCACATCCCCAGAACATTTATTACATTTGCACATGTGAGTGGGATATTCTATTTTGGATATTCAGCCCCTCAATTGATGCTCCAGAAATTCCACATTTTCCCAGAACAAGTATGCAAACAACAGGATTGCACAATCCCCAGGGACATGTATTACATCCAAGGGGGTGGCGGAACGTGGATCCTGGATATAGGGTTAGGGGGGGGGGGGCTCCACTTGGGGGTTGAAATATTTTTTGTGACCTACTTTGCAAAAGTCCTGCCAATAAGCCAAATCATGCTCCCCAAAAAAGTTGGGAAGTTCAGATGCATGGCAAACACTTAATCTATGTATTTACTGTCCGAAATTTTGACTGAGAGCCAAAAAAGTCAACAAACTTTTTTATAACACTGCTCAGGTTCACAAAAAGTATGGCAAAGAAGAAGTAAGTCCCTATTTTAGATATATATTCTAATGCAATACTGTATTACAGACAAGCGTCAGGGTTTACGAGCGACACCAAGCTTCATTGCCCAGAATGTGAGAAAGAGAATCCTGTTGGAACAGGTAGTCAAGCAAATCTGCAGCAGCATATCAACTTGTATGGATACTATGGGGGTGAAGTGTTGTTGCATGTAGTAACAGATCCAAAATGTAGCATAAGTACTACATACCTACTTGAGTATGTTTTTGACATAGGAACTTGGAAGTTTCCTTTTTTGGGGGGTAGGGGGTAGGGGGGGTAGACTGAGGGCACCTTAATTCATAATGCGACTGTATATCTAAAATCCACATTCCGCCACCCCCTTGATTACATCTGCACATGCAGGTGCTTTGGAATTCCCTAAATTCACAAAACCCCTGAAAAAAGAAAAGTTACACTTATTGGGCCAAACATATAGCCATTGTGAGAGTTGAGTATTGGGCCCAACTATGAGCCTTAGGCTAATACAAGCCATATAGACCACCATGATTGGGCCCAACCAATCATCCATAATGTTTCACTTGGCTGCCTAACATTCAACCCTAAATGACATTATGGCATTGGTCCCACATAAGGTGCCATAACATGTATGGGCATTGGGCCCATTTGTGTAGCACTATGAGCCATAGGACAAATGCCAATTTCTACTGTTATGGTTCAATTGCACACCTGCTGAATGCCTGACTGGATATAGGTAGGCTGGCATTCTATTGCTAGAGCACCCTTGGTCCCTTGGAGTTGTCTTGAAGGTTGATAGCCAGCTACCCTCCACACTCACAAATTTGCAATCCTCTCAGCACTTCATGGTATGACAGAAGACACGATAGCATTACCACAGCACTGAGAAAGTGACAGCAATACAAAATACAACAATGCTAGCTACACAAGAACCAATTCTGTAAACGTGGGGTATATGTGGACCTTATCCCATTACGGCCACAGGAGACAAGAAGGATTGCCCTGCTACACAATACAAACCTCAATCATTGTAGTTGAGATAGGGTGTTGCGAGAAACCAAATTAAATTCCAGAGTTAATCAAAAGCCCCATTGGTGACATCGAAGACGCCCCTATAGAGGAAAAAAAAGTCAGCATCTTGGTTTTAGAGAAAGGTTGTAAGAAACCCACTTTGCCAGCGGCTTCCTCCCTTCATACCTCACCCTCTCACCAAATTCGCCCTCCCTAATAATAGCAATTCTCCTCCACGCAAAGTGTTTCTCGTAGAAATCACAGTGATCGAGCTCACGCAGCTTTGGGCAGAGTTGGACAAGCTGCATGATAGCCGTGGGCATCTTTTCCTTCTTTGAATCGATGGCAGTCCATAGCCCCCGACCGCGGAATACCTCGAGGTTGGGGAAGAGAGAGAGAATGGAGAACCATTCTTCCTGTTTGTTGTTAGAGTCATGGATAGCGATGATTTCGGGGCACACGTACAAGTTTCACATTAGCTGGATGGATGGCATCTTTAGGGAGGTGAACGGCAGGCAAGGAAAGCCAAGTGATGTTGGGGAAGAACTCAGCGAGCTGGTGGATTGAGTGCAGATCCCCCAGCATGTGTAATCTGAGTCTACGAAGACTCATCCGATCGAATGTCTTGAAGCTTGCCAGGGTCTGAGCGTCGACGGAACGCACGTCGAGACATTCTAACGGGCAGAGGACTGGGGGATCTGGGGTTGGCATTGGAAGCGTTAGTCATTGTGGTGAAACCTGATCAACGAGTTTCTCAACCGGTATAACATGATCTTGGGAAAGCTGATCAAGCGCGATGACCACCTGAAGGCTCGTCCTGAGGCACTTCAAGATGGGCAAGCTACCAGGAGCGAGGTTGGGAATGCCGCTCGGGAACCAAGTCAGTTCCTCAATCGTTGGATGGTTCTCCAGGAATCGTGCACGTGACTCGTCAATTGAAGACGTAGCGCCAGATTGGAGCGACAATTTCAGCTTCTTGAGGCGGGGGAACCTGCATTTCGCGAGGTTATGAAATTTGAGGGGGATTTCCAGGTACTAAGAGGCAGAGAAGGGATGAGATTAGATAAGGAAAACAAGGTTGTCATGTTGAATGCACCTCAAGCCCTGGTGATAGCTCAAACATGTGGCTAACGTGCGCAGCATTTCCCGACTTTACCCAAGCGTCTCCGAGTAGGCATAAGGCAGTCAGGTTGGATATATTCCATAGCTATGTGAGTTGTCAGCCATATCATCACAGAATAAGGACAACAAACTTACCGGGTATGACATGCTGTTGGGGTCGATGTTGGAACTCTGAACGTGATTAGCAAAGCGCCTGGGAAGCCCAAGGTGCTTCAGCGTAGGCTTCTGACGTATGATATTGAGAATCGCTAGTGTTCGCAAGTTCAGTTCAGTCCGGTTTTTTGCCCCCAAAACGCGCAACCGTGGACCGCAACCAGTCTAGGACCGACCCAGATATTGAGGGAACCGAACCGAACCACCTAGGACCGGTCTATTTCGGTCTATGAAGCCGGTTCAGACCGATCCAGACCGGTTTTTTTGCGTATAATTTATTATACCAATATAAACCATTTGTATCTTGACTATTATTACTCTGAAAAATAAACGGGTTATATGAAATAGTGAAGCATGTAAATACCCGTCATTCTACCAATTTTGAAGAGATTTAATGAAGATTTGACATAGATACGACTGAAACCGAATTACATCTCGTAGAGACTCGGGTAAAATATGGATTTGGTTATATCTTTCTCAATTCTTATCCGTTTTTGATGAAACAAAAACCCAATAAAAGGTAATAAACGTGGTTACAAGGGTATGTAACGCACGTGACCGTTTAACCAGTTGCAACCGATCAAAACCGGTCTTTGAACGGTTTTAATATATTTTCGAAATGAGGCAACCGGCAACCGGACCAACCCCAAATTGGGGCAACTGCAACCGAAAAAAAGACCGGACCATGGTCCGGTTCAGTTCGGTCCACCGGTTTTTTGCGGTCCTATGGACTGAACCTTTAAACACTAAGAATCGCATCCCCATGAGCAGGAAGAACAGTCAGCTTGCTACGCTGCTGTGGGCCCGTCCTATTCCAACCCAAGTGAACACCCGCAAGTCGGCCACATGGCTCAAAGCCTCGCAAATATTCCGCACACGATCCGCTTCGGGAGACTGGGCCAGATCCAGTTGAGGATCGACGAGAGTGGTGGGTATACGGTCAGGTGCTGTGTAGTTGTGCCGTTCGCATATATGCACCTCACGAATGTTGCGAGCGATGTCAGCTCGTCTTGAGAGGTGCGCCCATAGCTGGAAGCCGGTGTTGCGGACGCGGATGATTTGATATTGGGTGTGACAGGGTATGACGATGTTGGCACAAGCATGTCAGGCCAAAGCGAAGTTGATGAGGCCCTTGTGGAGATCGAGCTCTGATGCAACATCATCGAGGATCTCATCTGGGGGGACAAAGGAGTGGGGGTCGGG
Organism: Laccaria bicolor S238N-H82; assembly: GCF_000143565.1. Lineage (NCBI taxonomy): Eukaryota > Fungi > Basidiomycota > Agaricomycetes > Agaricales > Hydnangiaceae > Laccaria > Laccaria bicolor. The sequence continues at coordinate 350,423 of NW_001889895.1, forward strand.
CTCTGCTCCGGGTGATTAATCATTGTGTGCTGATTGAGAGAGTGGGAAAAGGGCAATCTTGGCTCAAACAGCCCCCGTTGGATCAAGTCCAAGTATACGTGACAACACTTTGGCCTTCCATCACTGCTCTTGTCCGCTTGCAACTACTTCAGTAGCCCAACTCACCACAGCGCTAGTGGCGGGGATTTCTACCTCGAATCAACGTATCACCTTCCCTGCGCATACACCAACATGCACAGCTTCCTCAAACGTCCTTCCCCCATGCAATCGGGTCACCAGGTCTCTTTGTGAACCCAGATTCTCACTCCCAGAAGACACCCTCCCCAGACAAGAGAAGGTGACACGCATCAGCCGCTCAATCCTCCCTCGATCGACGACACAACAAAATCCATGACATCTTGGGCTTGAAACCATTTAGGTCGACCCATGACGGCTCAGCCTCCTGGAATTCAACATTCAAATCACTCAATCCGACCCCTCCTAGTCAACATCGGCTTCTCATAGTCCACTGCGCCTGCACCCTGCCTCTCCACACAACCCCCAAACTGCGTTGACCACCCAACACCGGCTCAACGCGCACAAACTCAACACGATCATGTCCACCCATTTGTCTCTCGGTCCTTCGAGGGTTCAACATGTTCCTTGCAAGAGCGGATCTTCGATCTGGGGCTAAACGTCGACTCTTCAGATTTACGACGCCTTGGTATGCGGTGAGGGGAAGGAGGGGGTGACGATCAGTATGCTGGTGCTGCATATCATGGGATCCTGGTGACGATACACTACGCAAGGTTGCTTATAGGTGGTAGGTTCCAAAATCTGAAGGGAGGTGAGAAAGCCACATTACGGCAAAGAGGGTGGTGTGAATGGGCGTCACGGGGGTCTAGGCTGTCGAGAGGTTGATTTGAAGGGAAGAAGTGGGCTGGATGGGGTATGCAGTTCTTCCAGACAACTCATGAATCCTCAGCTTGGATTCGGTCGGGGTGACTTCTTGCAAGGTCGCAAGAGTAGTACAGGTGTCATGAAGATGGCGATGTTATCGACAACGTCGTGGTGGCTGAAATCGTATATCCACTGTTGAGAGTGTATATAGCGCAGTGGTAATAGGGGATAAAGATAATAATCATGTCGAGGGCAGCTTCGTCGCCCTTATATACTACAAAATGTAACTACTAGAATATACTACTAATTACTAGATACGTGTGAATTGTTCGGTGATGTTCTCGGACTTATTAATCCATCAATCTCGATCTATAGGCTACAAAGTCCTCGAGATGCATGGAATACTTGACCATATACCAGGTGTTATTCCAACATCCACTTCAACGGCGGAATTAACAACTTTCAGACGAGAACGTCAACCGACGCCGCATGCTGCCAACTCCGCCGTTGGTCGTTCTCTCGCTCTTTTCGTCCGTCTATCCACCACCTCTCCATCAACTCCGGCGTTGAACACTCGAGCATGCCTCACGTTGGCCTTCCGGCCAATGGCACCACTCCCCCATCACGCCCAGCTCAACAAACGCCGCATACACTTCGCTCCTCGATCGCATATTCGCGTTTCAAATCCACGGAATGCACCTGCCCCGTCACAATGGACTTGCCCAAAATTCTGCTCGTTCGTCCTCGCCATTCCTCCTCAAAATCATGAGAGCGGTGTTGGCGATTGCAAACGAATTGAGTTCAACGTCACGGAGGGTCGTTGCTGATGCGATGTCAGCTGAGGAACCCATCATACACTCTTTCAATGGAGAAACGTTAAGTGCTTGCAAGATGTGAGGGTGAGCACCGAGCTTACAGCCGTTGGAGTTGATCCATTGAGGGTTGAGGTTGCCTGTAGTGAGGTCGATGGTCCACTACAAGAAAAAATGAGTTCATACAGTGAAGGGGTGTTAAGGGGTTTGTTTGCGTACAGACACGAATCTCAATTTGAAGGTGGGTAACGTTCATCAATAGCTCCTTTTGTTGTAGCCCTGACCTCATCTTGTTTCAATCAGGTCAGACGTCATAGTACATTTGTGAACCGAAGTCACCCCCGACCGAATCCAAGCTGAGCATTCACAAGTTGTCTGGCAAAACTGTGGCGCATCCCATCCAGCTCACTTGCTCCCCTCAAATCGACCTCTCGAAAGCCTAGATCATCTCCGTGACGCTCATGCACACCACCGTCTTTGGCCTGACATAGCTATTTTAACCCCCTTCAGATTCTGAAACCTACCACGTATGAGCAACATCACGTAGCATATTGTCACCAGGACCTTGACACCACGATACGCAGCTCAGATGCATACGGCGTATCGTCATTCTTCCCCTTCCCCATACCAACGCATCGTCAATCTGAACAAAGTCGACGTTTATTCCCAGATCGAAGATCCGCTCTCGCAAGGAACATGTTGAACGCTCGAAGGACCGAAAAACTGACGCGTGGAGACGATTGTGTTGAATTTGCGAACGTTGAACGGGTGTAGGGTGGTCAACGCGGTTTGGGGGTTGTGGGGAGAGGGAGATCGCAGGCGCAGTGGAGGATGAGGAGCCGATGTTGACTAGGGGGCTCAACATTGACAGCATGCCTGGTATCAAGATTCTCACGGCATCACCTATGAGTTACGGAGGGTCAGTAGCGCATCTCTTTTGTGTACGCCCCAGTAATGAAAAATCGGCGCCATAGAATGTGAAAACTATTTCAGCATCAACTTGAATGGGCCCGGTCAGCAGGTCTTCGAGCTATCCGGATGCGACAAAGGACGAGAACACGAGAGACTTGGGGGCTTCGCATAAGAGCGGGACCAGAAAGCGATCTACTTTCTTTCACGGCTTTTCAGTCATGCCTCTCTGCAGACGAAACAGCGTCATTTTCAAATTTTCCCCGGCGTGGTGGAGGAAACACGTGTTTACTTTTGTTTGGATCGCAGGTCATTGCGGCGCCAGACAATTGCTCAGCTGCCTCATCGCACAGCGAAGCGACGAAAGCAAGCGCCTACATTTTTTAATTTGCTCTTCGAATGCAGAACAAGTCCGAGTTCGGTCACTTTAGTTTGTGCGTATCCTCTCTTTTTTTATGACAAGTCAGTACTACGACTCACCGTCCTCTTCCTAGATATCGACCGCCGCTCGACGCCTTCCTCTGTCCCCGCCATTCAAGCCGTAAAGACCATAACCAAACGCGGAGTTATCGAGGTCAAAAACAGCACAGGAGACAGTCTCGGTTATATTTCCAAGAATTCTCTTAGCAAAGCCCAGCTCCAGTGTGAGCCGGCCATCGACAACGCCACCACCGTTACTTTCGTCATCCAGGAATCCTCGATCTCAGCTTCACAAGTCCGTATCACCATGGAGGTAGCCTCTTCCGTCTTTCCTGTTTCAAGTGGATGTTGATATGGATTTGCCTTTTTCGTAGGACTCGGATGAGATCGGTTTCCCTCTCCTTGGATTGGTACAGGGTGCTAATGACACAAGCGTTGACATTGGCTCGGGATCTTACCTTTGTCGTCGTGTGTCAGTGTCAATACTGACAAAATGTAGTTTCCTTTATCTAACGGGAATTGCCCACCCGGAATGTACGTTTCCTTTGGCACTGGTAGCTTGCACATTGCACCCCACCTCAATCTGTCATAGCCGTCGCTGGCGCGGTCCCAGCTAACATCTCCAATGCCTACACTAACGCGACGACTTTAGAGCAGCAGAGTCCAATGTTGCATTTCACGGAGGTAAAGGTAACGGCCAAGTATTTTTTCAAAGTTGTGGTGTGACTAGAACAAATATAAAGATCAATGGCGGAATGTGGCGTGAGGGTATTCTGCGTACCCTGTGGTTGACTTCGAGTATTGTATAAGAATTAAAATGGCGCGCGCAGTCCATGACGGGAATGAAAACCGAACTCTTGGGGTATCGTAGGGAAATGACTGCAACAATGTTGACATGTGGAATTTAATGACAGAATGTCGTACTCACCTCTCGCCCAACGTACAGCTCCCAACTCGATGTTCATGCGGAGCACATCAAGCTGCCGAAATACACCACCATGAGGGATGTAGAGAGGCAGATACCAACGGTCGTGCAGTTCTGGTATGGCGTGACCCTTATAGCGTAGTTTGGAGATACAGATCGTTGGAGGAGGAGTATCGGGAGGATGGAGTTTGTGGAGCTGGGCGGCTGATCGAGAGTACTAGTGTCCTTGAAACCGCAGCTCGACAGCAGTGTGTCGGGCAGGATGACGGGGTCCTTTGAGCTTGTGAGGAGCAATAAAGTTTCGGAAACGCCGAGTGGAGTGTCACTAGATGTCGGCTGTGAATGTCGTTGAGTCAATCGAGTAAACGACAAGATACGAAGTCTAAGCCTGACACACCTCGAGAAAACATTCTCCTGCTCGTTCGTCCTCGCCATTCCTCCTCAAAATTTTGAGAGCGGTGTACACAATATAGAGCCAGTGCAAACGGTTCGAGTTCAACGTGATGTCAGCCGAGGAGTTCATCGTACACTCTTCCAACCAAGGTCGGAGGAGAGACCTCCTTTGGAAGAGGGCAACTTGAGGGGATCGTTAAGAGGCGTCAGGGAAGACCTTGAATTTTGTGGAAGTCGATTGACGGGGGAAAAGGGGAAGCGAATGGGGTATCAGATATGTTCGGCCACTGCAACTCGACCCTCACTCTCTTTGTCCCTCTCAGCTTTTTTCCAAATGTGGTCCACAGTATCGGATCGTTGATGGAGGAGACCTCGACCCATCCGCCGTCCATTTCCGTTATGATTCATCGTGCGTCCGTGTCGTCTGAGAGGCACTCCCAATGATTGACATCAATCAGGAGGACGGTGGCAAGGACGAAAAGCGTAGGTGGTGGAGGGAGAGCTGTGAAATGGGCATGCTGTTAAATTTGAAGGAAATGATAAGGTCGGCTGTCGTTGGGCGTTGGCTTCATTGAGAAGGAGTGGGCGAATGTGGGTGTGTGAGGGGCAGAGCTTCGCATCCACTGGGGTAGACCGTTCTACGTAGACTGATGGTGGACTCGGCCTTTTCCGACTTTCCACCAGCCTCATGTCAAACAGCTCTTCAATCCCGGACCGTGTTATTTAGCCACGTCCCTGAACCCGCCCACCTTCGTCGCGCCTGAACCCGCCCATCTTTGTTGCACCTTGGCCCGCCTTTTTCCACCCATCCTCGTAATAAAATGCTACTGGTGTATTTTGGTTGACCTAACAGGGCCATTCAAAAATGAGCGCAGCTCGCAGCTCAAAACGTAGCAAGAGCCATCAGCTTATATAACGTAGATTTAAGTGTCCGCTCAGGGCGGTATCCGTTTGTCACGCCAAATTTAACATCGAAGTTTCCTCATCGTTGTTTGCTGCTCGCCGTTTCCAACGATAAGCTCGAGTAAATCTTTTCTTTGTGGCTCTAATTTGGCGCACTCTTCAGCAACTCATAGCTAGAACTCAAATATATTATTTCCCAATTTTCTTCAATTTGTAATTGAGGTAAAGATACCCTGCTAGGTTGAAGCCGACGACACCAAACGATGCTGGAAGTGTTTTGGCGACGTGGCGTACAACGAGGGAGAAGACCGGAGAATTCCGGAGTGTGTCAAATCAGGGTTTAGTAAAGATGAGAGAGCTGGACCCTGGTGCCTGTGCCTTCTCTGTGGACTCTGTAGACTGGTCTACCCCAGTGGCTGACATGCCCTCGTGAGGGGATACGCTGGGATAACATCAGCAAAAACCCGTGACTATTTTGATCACCTTGGATTCAGTTGCTACCAGACGACAAGGATCAAAAGGGCTCGCAACGACCTTACAATGAGTGCAATCAGTTATCACCGCTTACATCGCTGAGGGATATTTTACAAGATACATTGTCATAGTACAGTAGCGGCATTGTAATGTCACACAATAATTGCACTATTTTATCAGGTTGCAACTTGCAAGCCAATTACAAGTGGATTTGTATGAAGATAGAATGTCGCCACAATCTCAATTGGAATATGCATATGTACAGGAAGATTCATTTAAATATGGTTGCAGCCTGCACAGTACTAAATAGCCTACACTTCTCGCGATCTTCAGCCGCCTGCGCCCACATTTGTGCCGCCAAAGACGGTAACCATATCGTCATCTCCCTCATCACTCCTGTAGAATCAAAAGGTTCCTTGGATAAGATAGTTAAGTAACAATTGTGTCAGAGTGAATGAACAACACACATTAGAAGTGACGTATGCAATCACTGGAGTGAAGGAACTTGAGAACACGTTCATAAAGAAGCGAAGCGGGAGGGTCACCTTGTGATGTTCAGAGCAATCGCGCTGAATACCAGTATCTTGTGAGTACCAGTTGATGGTCTAAACTTGTGTTATCAGTGAAAGCTACGGAAATGGTGTGAGTCCACGTACCTCGAAATGGCGTTACCCCCATGGACAACTTCCTTCACATCGAAATGGAGGCCCCACGTCACCACCTCCAAATACCCCCACGCCCACCCACCCCCGACGTCACCTTCCTTCGTCGTCATCCAAAGGTCACGTCGCACTCTACAATACTTACCGCCCACCGTATACTTTGCATGCGTCGTCGGGCGGCCAGGGTCTTCTGGCTGCATTGTGCCACAGAGGGGTTGACAGATTTGTTGGGGTTTTGATGTAAAGATTCTGCCATAAATGCAATGTGTCAATGTCAATGTCATCATGAGTGAGTTTGTGCTGGCCAAGCACATACCCAATCATGAAGACATTGCGCGGGGGGGAAGGAGGGGAGAGCGTGAAGTTTGATGTTGAGGGAAAAGTTCACAGGTCCAAAAATTTCCGAATTCGGACGTTCAACATCGATGGGAAAGGCGGAGGGCTGACGAGATGGCGAGGAGGCGGCGCAATCCTGAGAGGAAGCTGAGCCTAGAGAGACAGTAGCTCTGTTGAGCGCCGTTGTACAGTGAAACGTTGCGAGGCTGGGTGGTTGAGGGTTCAAGAGGGTTCAAGTTGAGCGAGGTGGAATGGGAAAAGGCGGCGCCACCGTGTTGGTTGGATCTGATCCTTCCCGTGACTCTGACATGTTGAAAAAACGTTTAAGTCCTGTAAAGTAGCAAGGAATGGTAAGGAGCGGGTGACATAGTTGCAACATCCACAAGCCATTTCGGCTATGGTGAACAGATTGTAGACGCGTTGTAACGCATGTTACATATTGTAACGTCTCCCTCGGATTTCACCGACTTACAATGTCTACCAGTTCCCAGGGTTTTTGCTGATGAAGTAGCTGGGTAAATAATCCTTAGCCACCGTCGGTTCAAAATAGAAAAGACTATGAGCTCACTTTACATTCTCTCCGTCAGGCAAACCGATGTGAACACAGCCAGTTGTAAGGACTTGACGAATGAAATATATTGGCACTCAAACCGAGCCACTAAGCCACCGCGCAGCAGCTCCAGCTTTAAATTTGCAGCTATCAAAATGGATGTTCAGAGAGGGGCGAACTCGACAATGATCCGGCCACTCACTTTGAGAGATCATATCGTTGAGACGAAAAAGAGAGACGTGTAGATTGCGTACCGTGTTCTGGTTTCAGGTATGAGACTTGACACCGCGCAACCAAATCTGCCATGACTACTACGAGAAAGAAGGTCAGCCAGGCCCACGTTCGTAAAGTCCACTTGTAAGCACGGCCTATACATCAGTCCAATAGGCGCGTTCGGCGCCAAAAACGGACTTTATTCTCTCGTCGTGAGCCCTGCAGGTGCCCGGCATGTTCATGTTTGTAAAAATAGAAACAGGCACGCCTTCACCTCGTGGCATGATTGGGGGGGTGCACGGTTTAGGCGCTGTCCTTTCTTTCCCTCCCTCATCCTGAAAGTCCATCTTCGATATCTCAACATGAGTGGAGCGAGCTTCTTTGCAGGCACTCACCACTTTGTCGCCAACAACGGCACATTCATTGAAGCTAAGACTGTGAGTGTAATGTTCGCTAAAGGTATCCGTCAAGCAAGCTGACAGCATTGGATCTGTTGCAGGTCAACATCCACGGCAATAGGACGACAGGGGTCATTCCCCTTATGCCAAACCCGAGCACTCGGTTCACTGGGCATACAGAAGCCATCGCGAAACTCACGCGGCATTTTTTCACCAATGCAAATGATGTAGTTCAGAAGAGAAAGCTTTTCTTGTTATATGGAATGGGGGGTATTGGAAAGACTCAGATTTGCTTAAAGTTTGTTGAGGAAATGTCTCACAGGTGAGTACCTATTAAACACCAGTCTGATCCTACCTGAAAAATTGAATTGTCCTCAGCTTCTCTCATGTTTTCTGGGTTGATGCATCCTCCTTGGGTACCATCATGCAGGCATTGAAGGGTCTTGGTCAGTCTTGTGGATTGGATGGCTCACCTGAGTCTGCTCTCTGGTGGATTGGCTCTCTGAAAAAGAATTACATCCTGATCTTTGATAATGCTGATGTTCTGTCACCTGCTGCACTGGAGGTGTATTTTCCACCTGGAATGAGTGGAAACATTCTGATAACTAGTCGTAACTCTGCCATGAGGACTCTGACTTCACCTCAGAATGCTCTTGAAGTGACTGAAATGGAAGAGAGGGATGCTATTGAACTACTTCTGAAAGCTAGTTGCTTGGAATCATCCACATCAGATGTTCAAATCCAAGCCTCTAAGATTGTAATAGAGCTCTTCTGCTTTCCTCTGCAATTGACCAAGCTGGTGCTTATATTGCTTCTGGGGCCACCACTATTGGAGACTACCTAGCAAAATATTCAGAGCACCAAAAAACATTATTATCTCATTCTGAATTTACTGGGGCTTCTAAGTATAACAAAACTGTCTATGAAACTTGGGAGCTATCATACAAAGAAATTCAACAAAGTGCTAAATCTGGTGATTCTTATAAGGCCAATGCAGCCAATAGTGCAATTGTACTTCTAGAATTATTTCCTTTCTTCCATCATGAGGGAATATCTGAGGAAATATTTTCTTATGCTGCCCTTTCAGAAGATGATGAAACTCCCATGTCAAATTTACCTCTTGCTAGTTCACTGTTGGACTGAAGACTACTTCCGCTTTGTGAGACAGGCACTTGGGATAATTTTATTTTTAGAGAGGGAATACGGACATTGCTGTCTTTCTCTTTAATTAAAAGGGGCCTGTCTGATAATACATATGCAATGCATCCACTGGTTCATACCTGGGGCAGGGACAGATTGACTTTGAGTGAGAGGAAAAAATGTTGCTCAATGGTGTATGTCATATTATCTTGTTCACTAAGCTGGAATGTAGACCAGCCATATGGATTCTGGAGGACCTTGGTAACACATGTGAGAGCAAATATGGAGTATTTCGATCAGAAGGCAATCAGAATATTATCAGTTACATGGATGATGCTTGTGCAAATTTTGGGATGCTGTTGAGAGAACAAGGATATTCAAAAGAAGCAGAAACCTTGGAGATCAAAGTTCTGGATACCAGGGCCAAAATGCTTGGAGTGGAACACCCAGATACAATCAATGCCATGGAAAGTCTTGCATTAACAAATGGAGATTTGGGAAAATGCAGAGAGGCAGAGAAACTAGGGATCCAAGTTCTGGATGCAAGGAAGAGAATTCTTGGAGTGGAACACCCACACACAATCAAAGCCATGGCAAATCTAGCACTAACATTTCTGAGCCTGGGAAAATACACAAAGGCAGAGAAACTGGAGATCCAAGTTCTGGATGCAAGGAAGAGAATCCTTGGAGTGGAACACCCACACACAATTGAAGCCATGGCAAATTTAGCATCTTCATATAGAAAGCTGGGAAGATACATGGAGGCAGAGAAACTGGAGATCCAAGTTCTGGATGCAAGAAAGAGAATTCTTGGAGTGGAACACCGACACACAATCACAGCCATGGCAAATCTAGCATGTTCATATGGAGCCCTGGGAAAACACACAGAGGCAGAGACACTGGAGATCCAAGTTCTGGATGCAAGAAAGAGAATTCTTGGAGTGGAACACCCACACACAATCACAGCCATGGCAAATCTAGCATGTTCATATGGAGCCCTGGGAAAACACACAGAGGCAGAGACACTGGAGATCCAAGTTTTGGATGCAAGAAAGAGAATTCTTGGAATGGAACACCCATCCACAATCAAAGCCATGGCAAATCTAGCAGTACATATCAAAACCTGGGAAAATACACAGAGGCAGAGACACTGGAGATCCAAGTTTTGGATGCAAGAAAGAGAATTCTTGGAATGGAACACCCATCCACAATCAAAGCCATGGCAAATCTAGCAGCAACATATCAAAACCTGGGAAAATACACAGATGCAGAGAAACTGGAGATCCAAGTTCTGGATGCAAGCAAGAGAATTCTTGGAGTGGAACACCCAGACACAATCCTTGCCATGGCAAATTTAGCATCTTCATATAGAAACATGGGAAGATTTACAGAGGCAGAGACACTGGAGATCCAAGTTCTGGATGCAAGGAAGAGAATTCTTGGAGTGGAACACCCAGACACAATCAGAGCCATGGCAAATCTAGCAGTGACATATCATCACCTGGGAAGACACACAGAGGGAGAGACACTGGAGATCCAAGTTCTGGATGCAAGGAAGAGAATTCTTGAAGTGGAACACCCAGACACAATCAGAGCCATGGCAAATCTAGCAGTGACATATCATCACCTGGGAAGACACACAGAGGGAGAGACACTGGAGATCCATGTTCTGGATGCAAGGAAGAGAATTCTTGAAGTGGAACACCCAGACACAATCAGAGCCATGGCAAATCTAGCAGTGACATATCATCACCTGGGAAGACACACAGAGGGAGAGACACTGGAGATCCATGTTCTGGATGCAAGGAAGAGAATTCTTGAAGTGGAACACCCAGACACAATCACAGCCATGGCAAATCTAGCAATAACATATCATCACGCTGGGAAAACACACAGAGGCAGAGACACTGGAGATCCAAGTTCTGGATGCAAGGAAGAGAATTCTTGGAGTGGAACACCCAGCCACAATTGAAGCTATGGAAAACTTAGAAACCACCCTGACAAGTCTGGGAAAGTGCAGAAAGGCAGAGAGGCTGGTCATCCAAGCTCAGGATGTTGAGAGCAGAGTTATTGGAGCAACATCCCACCATGCAAATGCCTCTATGACTAATGTCCAAGAAACTGAGGAGACTTCAACAATGAATTTTGACAAAAAAGGTGTGTACTGAAATTAATTATTCTTGTAAACTATCCCTCATATTTATCTGATTAGTGTCCTCTTTGTCCAATTTTGTAAAGAAATCTTCAAAAATTATGTCTAAAATAGCACGTTCATTTCATAAGAAGAAATCCCTCAATGCTGACTTAGGAGGAACTACCTCTTAACTCCCCTACCACAATGATTCCATGCTTAGTATTATTACATGTTGTACCAATGTCTTGATATGCTGTTCAGTATGTTGAATGGAATATTTTTGTGTAACTGTTTTGATTGATATTGCAAGTATCTTAAAGCTGTTTCATACTTTTCCTTTCTCGCATGTCATATATCTCTGTGCTTGCATTGAATCATTTCTCAAACCTTCAGTTGAGCTCCCAATTACCCTCCAATGCACTCATTGTGAGCTGTGATGAGGATGACAATGTCATAAAGGCAGGATTTGTCATCACCATAGGAAAAGCTGTCACCTTGCTTTATTTTCAAGGTTGGAACAAACATCTCACTCTTCTGCAAACATGGCACAAATAATAGGACATCATATTGGACCAAACACTCCACTCTTCTGCAAACATGGTCCAAACACCCTACCCCTGCCACTAGGAGTCAGCCAAAGGCTGGGAAACAAGCAGCTGGTGTTTGAAGGTTCAGTCCATAGGACTGAAAAAAACCATAGGACTGAACTGAACCATAGGACTGAACTGAACCGGACTATGGTCCAGTCTTTTTTCAGTTGCAGTTGCCCAAATTTGGGGTTATTCTGGTTGCCGGTTGCCTCATTTCAAAAATCTTTTAACACCTTGCAAAGACCAGTTTCAATCGGTTGCAACTGGTTAAATGGTCACATGCATTATGTACCCTTGTAACCACGTTTATTACCTTCATTTGGGTTTTTGGTTCATCAAAAACAGTTAAGAACTGAGAAAGATATAACCAAATCCATTTTGGCACAAATACCAGAATGACCTCACTCAAATTTTCATCATTTTGCTTGATTCAATTTTTGGATATTGAAACTATAAGGATGAAAATATGCTCACCATCTAGTCCCCTGTAGGCAACTCCTATGATGAGGGTGATGATAGTCGATCTCCCTCATATGGAGTCTGCTTTTAGTTGCACCCATCAAACTGTAGTAAAACAAACTAATCATGTGTGGTTCCCACGACTGTGTCAGTTTGCTAATTAGTGATGCTGCTGAGTATTTTTCAATGCAATATTGGGGAGATCAGACATGTTTTATGTCCCAAAACCCTGCAAAGGAACCCTTCAAATTCAACAGTCCTTTGGGATGGGATATGCCACAAAAATATTCAAGACAAGCTCCCTTTTGCCTTTTGGACCTCATGACTTTGCACTCAATAGCATCACATGATTTAGACAGTCAAGACACAATTGCCATCTCAGCGACAGGATCTGGTATCGACATGCTCGCAAAGGTTCAGGTTGCTCTTGGGAAAGATCCTTTCTATAAGGCTGGGTAAATCTGCAATCCAGCACCTGTGTGGTGGGTGTACCGGGATTTGCATTGGAGTAGTCCATAGATGGTAAAATGAGCAAGGAGGTTTTCAAATGACAATAGAGCAATATTGAATGTATATTGGGGGAGCTCGTTGCAGGACATGGCTGCAGATGCTATCAAACTGATGTGTTGTGTCCCATTTTTTAGCGGTCTCACATGACTCAAACATGGGAATAATGAGCATCAATTTTTTACTATGGTTTGATGAGTGCGATTGAATGCAGACTACTCACCATCTATCAATGTATGATATGCATCAAATAATTTACAGTTGCCACATTAAATTTTGCCCAAGTCTTGCGGAGATGTAATTCGGTTTCAGTTATAGCAACAGTTGAGTGCAAAAAGAATGAAGGTTGGTTCATTTTTCTGGTTCTTTCTAAGAATCTATTGTACCTCAAATGTATTTGTGTATTCTTTTATATTATGTAGTTGTGTTACACTTCCCTTGGCATGGACTAATTTCAGTGAAAGCTGGAGCCTTGTGAAGGTTTTTATTCTGGAGGCCATTTTTGGCATCTAAAAAAAAAATATGTGCTAACTGGAGAGGTAACCAGAACATACCTCTGGTCAACCTGAATGAGCCTATTAAAGAATTAGTTAGAAATACTGAGTGGTTATGCTTGTAGAGCCTCCAGAAAATGGTCATTTTGTGCTATTTTGGTCATTTTTGGCCTGTTTAGACAAAACAAGCCATTTTCCAAAGCCTCTACAGACCTAACCGCTCAGTATTTTTGACTAATTCTTTGATAGGCTCATTCAGGTTGACCAGAGGTATGTTCTGGCTACCTTTCCAGTTAGCGCTTTTTTTTTTTTCAGATGCCAAAAATGGCCTCCAGAATAAAAACCTGCTCAAGGCTCCAGCTTTCACTGAAATTAGTCCATACCAAGGGAAGTGTAACACAACTACATAATGTAAAAGAATACACAAATACATTTGAGGTACAATAGATTCTTAGAAAGAACCAGAAAAATGAATCAACCTTCATTCTTTTTGCACTCAACTGTATGTCAAACCTTCATTAAATCTCTTAAAAACTAGGGTATTCACATGCTTTACTATATTATATAACCCATTTATTTTTAAGAGTAATAATAGTTGAGATACAAATGGTTTATATTGGTACAATGAATTATATGCAAAAAAACCGGTCTGGATCGGTCTGAACTGGTTCCATGGACTGCAAAAGACTGGTCCTAGGTGGTTCAGTTCAATTCCCTCAATATCTGGGTCAGTCCTAGACCGGTTGCGGTCCACGGTCACACATTTTGGGGGCAAAAAACTGGACTGAACTGAACCTGTGAACAGTATGAGCAGCAGCCTCTTGACAAGCTATAATGTATATGTATTCAATCCATGAAGGAACAAAAAAATAATTTCAGTTAGTGCATTTTGTAAGTTTGTTGAACTTGGGTGAAGCCGAGGGTGTACTAAGAACCCTTACTAACATATTTAAAATACAGAAGTGAGGTGTTTGTTGACAAAGTCAACCTCTAGTCATCAATCCACCCCTCCCTCTGCCAAGCAAGGACAGGGGTTGTTGTTAGATGTCAAGCATACTTTTGCCAGAAAACTGGTTCTCAGTCATCAATTAAGTGAGAAGTTGGTGAAATGGAGGGCATAATTTCTGGAATTCCATATTTGCTCAACCATTTATTCAGACACCAGGGTTGTTTTTATTCAGATATTCTGCAATGTTTTTTTTAGATATTCCTTTCACACAATTGATGCTTCAGGAATTCTGCATTTTTCTGCAACATTTGTCCAGACACCAGGGTCATTTTCTTTGGATATTCCACACATCCCCAGAACATTTATTACATTTGCACATGTGAGTAAGATATTATATTTTGGATACTCAGCCCCTCAATTGATGCTCCAAAAATTCTCCATTTTCCCAGAACAATTATGTGAATGCCAGGGTTGTTTTTCCAGATATTCTGTATATCCCCAGGGACATGTATTACATCTGCACATGCAGGTGCTTTGGAATTCCCTAAATTCACAAAACCCCTGCAAAAAGAAAAATTCCACTCATTGGGCCAAACATATAGCCATTGTGAGTTGAGTATTGGGCCCAACTATGACCCTTAGGCTAATACAAGCCACATAGATCACCATAATTGAGCCCAACCAATCATCCATAATGTTTCACTTGGCTTGATCATTGGGCCCAACATTCAACCCTGAATGTCATTATGACATTGGTCCTACATATGGTGCCATAACATGTATGGGCATTGGGCCCATTTGTGTAGCGCTAGGAGCCATAGGACAAATGCCAATTTCTACTGTTATGGTTCAATCGCACACCTGCTGAATGCCCTGTACCCTCCATACTCACAAACTTGAAATCCTCTCAGCACTTCATGGTATGACAGAAGACACAATAGCATTACCACAGCACCGAGGACAGCGACAGTAATACAAAATACAACAATGAGAGCTAGCTACACAAAAATCAATTTTGTAGACTTGGGGTATATGTGACCTTATCCCATTACGGCCACGGGGAGACGAGAAGGATTGCCCCGCTACACAATACAAACCTCGACCATTGTAGTTGAGATAGGGTGTTGCGAGAAACCGAATGTAACTCTAAAGTTAATCAAATGCCCCATCAGTAACATCAAAGACGCCCCTATAGAGGAAACAAAAGTCAGCATCTTGTTTTTAGAGAACGTTGTTTGCTGGGTTTGAGAAAACCCACTTTGCAGGCGGCTTCCTAACTTCATACCTCACCCTCTCACCGAACTCGCCCTCCCTAATAATAGCAATTCTCCTCCACGCAAACCGCTTCTCGTAGAAATCGCAGTGGTCGAGCTCGCGAAGCTTTGGGCAAAGTTGGACAAGCTGCATGATAGCCGTATGCATCTTTTCCTTCTTTGAATCGACGGCGGTCCATAGCCCTCGACCGCGGAAGACTTCGAGGTTTGGGAAGAGAGATAGAATGGCGAACCATTCTTCCTGTTGTTATTATTTGATCAGATTCATGAGTACCGATGATTTTGAGGGTTACGTACGAGTTTCACATTGGCTGGGTGGATGGCATCTTTGGGGAGGTGGACGGCGGGTAAGGAAAGCCAAGTGATGTTGGGGAAGAACTCGGCGAGCTGGTGGATCGAGTGCAGATCCCCCAACATGTGCAATCTGAGTCTACGAAGACTCATCCGATCGAACGTCTTGAAGCTTGCCAGGGTCTGAGCGTCAACGGAACGCACGTCGAGACATTCCAATGGGCGGAGGACCGGGGGACCTGGCGTTGGCGTTGAAAGCGTTAGCTGTTGTGGTGAAACCTGATCATCCAGTTTGTCGACCTGTATAACATGATCTTGTGAAAGCTGATCGAGCGCGATGACCACCTGAAGGCTCGTCCTCAAGCGCTTCAAGATGGGCAAGCTACCAGGCGCGAGGTTGGGAATGCCGATCGGGAACCAAGTCAATTCCTCGATGGTCGGATGGTTCTCCAGGAACCGTGCACGTGACTCGTCAATTGAAGACGTAGCGCCAGATTGGAGCGACAGTTTCAGCTTCTTGAGGCAGGGAAACTTGCATTTCGCGAGGTTATGAAATTCGAGAGGGATTTCCAAGTACTAAGAGGTAGAGAAGAGATAAGATTAGATAGGGAAAACAAGGTTGTCATGTTGTTGAACGCACCTCAAGCCCTGGCGATAGCTCAAACATGTGGCTAACGTGTGCAGCGTTTCCCGGCTTTACCCAGGCATCCCCGAGTAGGCACAAGGCAGTCAGGTTGGATATATCCCATAGCTACGAGCGTTGTCAGTCATATCACCACAAAATAAGGACAGCAAGCTTACCGGATATGACATGCTGTTGGGGTCGATGTTGGAACTTTTAACGTGATTGGCGAAGCGCCCCGAAAGCCCAAGGTGCTTCAGCGTCGGCTTGTGACGAACGATATCGAGAATCGCATCCTCGTGGGCAGAATCAACCGTTGGCTTGCTCCGCTGCTGCGGGCCCGTCGTATTCCAACACCAACTGAACACCCGTAAGTCGGTCATATGACTCAGTGCCTCGCAAATATTCCGCACACGATCCGCCTCTGGATACTGGGACAGATCCAGTTGAGGATCGACGAGAGTGGTGGGCAGACGATCAGGCGCCGTGTAGTTGTGTCGTTCGCACATATGCACTTCACGGATATTGCGGGAGATATCAGCTCGTCTTGCGAGGTGAGCCCATAGTTGGAAGCCGACGTTTCGGACACGGATGATTCGATATTGGGTATGCCGTGGTATGACGATGTTGGCACAAGCATGTGAGGCCAAAGCGAAGTTGATAAGGTCCTCGTGGAGATCGAGCTCTGATGCAATCTCATCGAGGATCTCATCTGGGAGACGGAGGAGTGGGGGTCGGGCTCTGCTCTGCCTTAGAGCGAATTGTGGCATGGAGTGTAGAGTAGGTTGAGGACAAGCAGTGCATACGAGGTGACAAGGGTGGGCGTCTATAGGGCGGAGTTCTACAACAACCACGATTGCCGAGATTCATCTTTTCGGAAGATTGTTGTAAACCAGTTGTAAACTCATTGTATTTCCTCATCCTTGTACTCGATTTTGTCCATAATTCAATACACGTTTGAATCCTTGTACTCCGTCTGTCAAATTTTCTTCAAGTAAGCTGTATTCGAGAAGCAACGACGTTGCTTATCTGTGATTACAAATCGACTACAAATCATTTGTAACAACAAGCAGACTTCAAATCAACTTCAAATCTTGCTTCCATCATGTCGAGGACGCTGACGATGATACCCTCTGCAATACAGCTCGGTCTGACTCTCCAGTCATGCCACCCAAATCTCCTCTTTTCTGGATCATCACCCTAGTCCTCGTATATATAACCGTCGCCATATTTTTCAGCGTCATTCCCAACTTGTCTACACTACTCAGACTCTCTAAAGCCAACCTTCGTGAAGAAACTATCTACCATTACGACCAACATGAGTTCTTTGAAATTCATCCCCAGGAAGAGCGAAGAACGAGGCAATGCCGACCATGGCTGGCTCAAAGCGTTCCACACCTTCTCGGCCGGAAGGCACGCATCCCCTTCTGTTATTGTCAAGTTAGAATTCTGACTCATTACTTCAGTTATCAAGACCCCAAGCACGAACTCTTCGGACCTTTGCGCATAATTAACGAAGACCGCGTCGCACCCCGAACAGGGTTCGGAACCCACTCACATCGCGAGTTCGAAATATTCTCATACATCGTCTCCGGCGAAGTCGAGCAGTACGTAGTTTTTTTTACAGCTACCTCATCCCCCTATCTAACCTACCCACTTCAGCAAAGACTCCATGGGCAACACCGAGATCCTCAAACGCGGCGACATCCAGCTGACCTCCGCCGGCACTGGCATTTCCCACTCTGAAAAAGCGCACGGAGGTGACGAAGTGCACCTCCTGCAGATCTGGTCTCTCCCGACCACAGCGCGTCTTCAGCCCAAGTACTTCACTCGGCACTTCACCGACGAGGAAAAGACGGACAAGTGGGCCAAGGTCGTAGCGCCAGTGTGGGCAGACGGTATCAAGGATAGGAGGGATGGCGAGGGCCCGGCCCCGGTACAGAGCGCGTTGACACTTTATGCGTCGATCCTTGGGACGGGCAAGGCGCTGAGCAGGCCTTTGGAGGGGAAGAAGGCGTATGTGCAGGTTATCCAGACGAGTGGGTATAACCCGCAACAGGCAACCGGCGCTACTGTGAAGTTTAGCACTAAGGGCGGGGATGAGGTGGAGTTGAGAGAGGGGGATGGGGCTTATGTGGATGTGAAGAAGGAGGGTGCTATCTTGGAGGTGGAGAATGTGGGCGACCGAGCTGCTGAGATTTTGGTCTTTGATTTAGAGTGATTGCTCGGTCTTTTGCTGTTGTGTCTGTTACTCATAAACGTGTTTCAATAATTTGAATAATTCAATTTCCGGGTTTGATGACTGCTGCATCGCTGGGAGAGGATGTCTCGCATACCACCATTTGTCTATTTCCATTCAAGTGCGTTTGAATGCAGTATTACTAGCTCACAACCAAGCCTCATGGCGATAGGAATCATATTTCAGACGTACACCAAGTTCATGACTAGCAGTTAACACAGCAAGACAGAAAGAGAAAACATGAGCTTGGCCGTTCAAACAAGATGTTTCTTCAGGTCACTCCCAAATCCAAGTTGAGTAATGTAAAATCCTGTCCAGTGAGAAATGTTAGTAATCTGCAACACCAAGCCTACGCAGAAAACGTGCCTTTTCCCGAGGTCGGGGAAGACAAGGTGATGGTTGTACCTTTATCAACGCGGACAGCGTCGCCAGGCTGCAAGACTGAGATATCTCCAGCCTTGGCAACATCTTCCACGGATATCTCACCTACGGATGAGTTGCGGCTATCGTCAGTCCAACTTTTCTTGTTACATAAATGTTATGGCACGCACGCACCCTCTGTGACGATGATATATCCGCTGCATGGTGCCTTGCCGGCCGTTGCTCCACCGTCGTGCTTGGTGACGGACACTATGCCGATAGTCAAAGGGGGTCCACCGTCTTCATTGCCATATATATCACGCTGGTGCACGCCATTTTTTACATGTTGGAGCGTAGAAACGTCCAGAGATGATTTTTTGTACACCTGTTAGAGAGCGTCAGAGATGCGTTGAACATAAGAATCATAGTACCAACGGAGACGGGCATTGCAACGAGTGTTCAGAGGGTTAACTTTTTGATGAACGAACGGTTTGTCTCAGAGGTCTTTATGCATTTGGATACAGGATTGAGTGTGTGTTCTTTAGACAGACATGTGAACGTCGCGGCCCCAGAATGTGGAGTATAGGTGGAATAACGGGATGAAATGGGCTAGCTTCTATGTGGCGATCATTGAATGGGGTATTGGGATGCCAAAGTGTTAGGAGAGGATCGTCTGGTGACTGGTACAGATTGAAACAGATAACGTCCAGCTGCACTGAAAATCCTCTTTCAGCATCCCATGACCGTATCTTTCGGGATAGTCGACATTTCCCAGGCTCGGGTAAAACACCGTTGCCACTCCCGTGCGTATCTTGCAATGAGGCTGCTGGGCAAGGACATGAGAGGAGGTCAACGACGTCATGAAAAGCCTAATTGACGAGTAACATAAACGACCTCAGTTCCGAAAGCGACAATGCAAGTCAGACGAGAAGACGGATGGCATCCTGAGTCGTATCACTGCCACTTGGCCCAGGATAATGCAAGAAGGGTTGATGACATGCGTTGGAAGTGATGTAGAGTTGACCTGCATATTAAAACGACCGAGATGAAAGTTGCGCAATCAGGTCCGAGTCGGTACCGAGTCCTTCAAACGGGAGGTTGAACGTGAAGGTACCGTCGCTATCCCATGAATCCAACCTGGAGGCCAGTAGGTGGATGGATGAAAGCACCTCGTCATTTTGGTTGCGTGTGAAATTTACATTCCTGGTTCCCGGATCGACTGCGAGGGCGCAAATGTAATTGCCTTAAGGACCTGAGAGAGGTAGTTCCGTCATTTGTAGTCTTTTTGTTTGATGCAGGATATTGACCTATAGACAAAAAAAAACCTGAGCGGGTTGACGATGAAGGTTCGTTACGGTTGTTTCTTACAGTTGCTTTCCGTGTACAGGAATTTGAAGTTGATTTTCAGATGAGAGGAAAAGCCGATGACGTCCGTGGTTTACCAAAGGACCGCCACAAGCAATAATGCCCTGGGCATCGGGGAAGTACCCACTACTAAGATGGTCAATTACATACGTTAAAGACGAAGCAGGATTGACCTAATGATCGAGATGAGAGTTGCGCTATCAGGTCGGAACTGGTAACGAATTCTCCAAACGGGAGGTTGAACGTGGGGTGGACGAAAGAGCCTCGTCATTTTGGTACGCGTAAGATATACATTCCTGATTCCCGGATCGACTGCGAAGGCGCCCATAGTGCAACTGCCAGTGAAGCAATGGGGCCAGAAGGGTTAGTTGCGTCATTTGAGCCTTTGTTCAATGTGACAAACTTTACTTATGGTTGAAAAAAAAACCTGAGCGTGTTGAAAATGAAGTTTAGTTCAAGCGGTTTTGTGTCTTACAGAAACAATTCAAGCCGACATTGACAAGACAAGCTTCTTTCTCGCCGTTGCCCCCTTTTCTGGAATTGTCAATACGGACGTTTGAGACGATGCAGGAATGACCTACATATGAAAACGACCGAGATGAGTTGCGCTAACATCGGAATCGGTACCGAATTCTCTAGATTGAAGGTTGGATGTACAGGACCGTTGCTACCCTATTGAATCCGCCCACCGTGGTCGCGGAGGCGTGGGTGGGGATGAATGAAGCGCCTCGCGTATGATATTCAGATTGCTGGTTTCTGAGATTGTGTTCTGGGTGCCAGTGCAGTGGGACGTGAGTCCTTCTGCACAGGTGATGCATCGATGAACATCAGCTATGACGAAACGTTACCCAAAGTTCACGCAACCGAAAAGGCGTTGGACATATGTAACGTCTGCAGGAAGATGATTTGTCAATGCCTGTAAGCTGGATTTCCGATTGACGTCAAATCTCGAGGTCTCTAGATGGTGTACTGTGAAGTTGGCGAAGGGAAGGATAAGGGTCCAGTACTCGGAGTGGTGATATGCACGTGTTGATATTGTGGAAAAACATAGAAATGTGATCGTCGTTGTTAAATAGCACTCAAGTTGTCTCTAGTGCAGCTGGCAACGCCGTTGACGAAGACCTGACTTTTGCACGTTGTCGGCTGCTGCACAATCACCAGATTGTGGAAGCGAAACGTGTATTTAGACCAGCTGGTTCACAGAATTGCGGTAGGTCAAGCTCTCAAGTGTGGCTAAGCAAAACTACGTACCAGGGATGCTCTGGAGATGAAAAAAGATGGACAAAGCCAGTAGACACTATCTAATCAATCTGAAATCATAGCGGTCCGAGTCCCGACTCGGACCATGATGTCTCAAGATAATGCGGAATTAGAGGGACATTGGACGCATGAGTACTTTGAAGCCTAATCTGACATGAGAAGAACAAGCGCGATACGCCTTTCCAAGGAATCTTTGCCTCACGCTTTCCCACTCTCATGGGAAACGCCTCTCTGCATTTGGATCTCAGGGGGATTCTACGGACACGAGACCAACACGCCCGTATAGCCTCCCTCATGTGCACCCTTTATGATCTGTCAACATGTCTAATATGGCGCCCTCATTCTTTGCTTCCTCTCCTGACAAGTTCACCAACTTTGCTGTGACAATTTTCAAGCCTACGTCTACGACATTTATCGCAACTTGCAATGCCCACGAAGCCGCCCTTAATGCTCTCGGCCAGAATTTATCTTCTGCGATTTGTGGTTCCATTATGCATAGCCTCACTGTTACTCCTCTTCTCCGGCCCATTTGTTTGGGCTTACAGACAGGCGCCAATTAGACCTCAGCATTGGTTTGCGCTGGGTGTGGTCAGTTTTATTTTAGTTCACCATTTTCTCTTGTAAGTTTTGAATCAATTCAGTTGGCTATCCTCATTTTTTGTAGGACACTCAACCTGGACCCAGTTTATGGACTTTTTGACCTGCCACTTCTGCTGCTTGAAGTAGCAGGTACGTTATCATCTCATTGATCACTACAAATGAGCAGTAACCCTCACTTGACTTATGATATTAGGTATTGGATATTATATTCCATTCATCATCAAATCCATGCCTACAGTGGAAGGGCTTACTCTCACACAGAGAGACTTGACATCAAGTCCTATATGGCATTATGGGCAGCGACCACCAGTCAAAAATTGCTTAGTCATTTACTGTGCTCTTGCAATCTTTCTCCTCCTTGAAGCACTTCTTCGAATGGGATCTTTGATCCTTTATCTCTCTCAACACCATGTTTTATTGCAGCATCGAGCTCTCACTTCAGAAGACAGTCTTAAACCCTACCAAATTATGTTTGGTAGATCTACATCTATCACATTTTTAAAGTGAGTGAGCTTCTAAAGACGTTAGAAATTTTCTTATTTGATTATTCTAGTGGAACCACTATGCCAAATATGTCCACCAAATATTATATGACATCGACTCAAATGAAATTTGCAGTTTCTGGAAGAAATTTTCTTCTACGAGTTGTCCTCCTTTCATCTTTGGCATGCATGGGATTGCTCCCTTCTGTATGGCAACACTTGAACCCACCAGATTTTGTTTGGTTTTCAATGCTTGTGTTTATTATACTGCATCATCTGGTCAGGTATAGTTGTCAATATAATTTTCAGGTTGTTCTGTCAGACTAATTCCAGAACTTTTAGCTGCCTTAATTTGGAGTTTGAATATGGCTTTGCCGATCTTCCTGCCCTGTTCTTTGAAATCACAAGTATGTTTAACTTTTTTATACCTCAACTTACTTGAATATGGCTGTAGATATTGCAGCTTACATGACAGAACTAGGGTCAATCAATCCATGGTCATACACATCAGTGACCCTGTATACTATTCTAGCCTGGGTCATCTTCATCAGCCTGTTGCTTGAAGTGCTCATTTGGGTAGGATGTGTGGCTCTCTACATCACTCAACATGTTTGGAGCTCAACAACTCCAAACTTTTTGGGACAAGAAGTTTCTAAACCTTACAATGTCTTGTTTGGCCATGCAGTATGGAGGAAACATTTCAGGTTAGTGATGTCTAAAGAGTATTTAAAAATCTAGTCTAACAATTTATAGTGGAGAGACCAATACACTCCTATTATCAAGAGGATTATTTGCAACCATCTTGATTCTTACACTTCTCTCCTCCTTGGTCATCAATGTTTTTCTAGGTCCCATTCAAGAAACTCGCATTACACCAACAAAAGATTTCCGTTCACTTGAACTACCTTGGCTTTTGGTAGGTGACACATTGGCATGGAATGTGATCCTGGTATGCATCATTCTGTTCAAATGTCTCTTAGACATATCTGAAAGAGATATTGTTTAGGCCACTCCAACATATATCATAGAAGATGTTTCAAGTATAGCCAATGTAATACCATTGTGGAGTGGTGTGGGTCAGTTTGATCCATCCACACATCTTGAAGTATCACTTCTGATATCATTGACAATTTGAAGATCTTCAAAGCAATTCACCATGCCTTCATAATCCACTGGCAACATACCTCTTACCCAATAGACCTTTTATTCAAATCGACACATTCCACTGTTATTCACAGCTAATCTCAGTGCCAGGCAGGCTCATATTTTTTTTCCCAATGTGCACATGTAACAGGGCTTTTATTTTTTCATGCAGACATGGGATTGCCTCTCTTCATGTCAAGTTTACCAAACCTTCTCATAACCGTCAACTTTACCAGCATGGGCCATCCAGTTGGCACAATAAGCAACGCATTTAAAAACTCTGTGCAGATCATGATTGGTCTCACCAATGATACTCAGACTGTGGTTGACAGAACAGTCAGCACCACAATACTTCCGGGGGTCAACCTGGTTGGTGTTGTCACCTGGGACTTGCGTCAGCTGTTAAAAAGTCCTCGCCTGTCTGCCTTTGCAAGTCTGTTTGATGTGAGTATCATGCTGGAGTTAAATTTCCATTTATTATTGACCACAGCTTTGTTCTTTCACAGTCTTATGAAACTATTTTGCTATCACGGATGCTCAGTGTATATCCTGATCCTTTAGCACCAGAAATTCCTCTCATTCAGCAGAGTCCCAATATCTCCACCTTCCGTGTGTTCATGTCATATGATTTCTCAGAAACAAGGATGTTGCAGGATTATAGAAGCAGGTCCGTTCTACAAGGCTTTGCCCAAGTTGGAGGTTTATGGACCTTCCTAACGGGTGTTTTTGCGGCAATATTTGGAAGTACCATCCTCCAAATTGTGTTTGGTAGCATTTCCGGATTCCTTCTTTTTTTTCCCATCTTTTCTGAGACTCTCTTTAGGAATCAAACCAATTTCATTCCTTGGACTAGCCCACTCTATGCAGCAGAAGAAAATACGGAAGGCCTGCCACAATGAATATCCGAAAATTAGGGAGCAGATCCAACAACCCACTAGTGAACGGGGCTTGCTTTCATTTATTTGCGATCAACTCGTTGACCTCAGTTTCCTTGACAATGAAGTTGACGAGGCAAACAGTAGTTCCTTTGTCTATCAAGAAGTTGACGAGATGGAATTGTCGCAATTGTAGGGATATGTTGGACTTGGGCCTGGTGCACAGTGGCAAATATGTTTTTCTATTGAGTCTTGTTACCATTACTTGTACACGTATGGATCTTTTCCTCCTTCCAATCCCACTCCACATGTTTTGTTATTCCCTCCATGCCGCCAAAATCGTACCGAATTCTACAAGCATGGGGTGAAACGTTGAGGTACCGCAGAGGCCAGTGGATGATCATAAAAGCGCCTCGTCCATTCCTGGCTTTCGAGATTGCATTTTTTGGGAGACAATGCGACGTGAGTGCTTTGGCCTGGGGCCGAGATGGTAGCCTGTGCAGGTAATTGAGTAAGGGATTATTGCAACGTTGCCCGAGGTTGACGTATTAAAAGACGCTGGAGTGCTTTTGAACCTACGTATGTCTGCAGGAAAATGATTTGTCATTGCGTGTAAACCGGATTTCAGATTGACGTCAAACCTCAAGGCCTCCAAATGGTGTCCCTATGAGAATGTGAAGTTGGCGATAAGCGACTCATCACAAACATAAGTTACGGGTCGAGTGGCAATATGCACGTGCGGACAAATATAGGAATGTGGCAAAGAGTCCGTCGTTGAATGGACGAAGGACCAGAGGAGAAAGGTCAGTTGCGTCATTTGTAGCCTTTTTTTTGATGCGGGAACTTGACCTATAGATGTCCAAAAAAAACTGAGCGCGTTGACGAAAAGGCTTGAGGCTAGTTGCGTCGTTTCTTACAGTGGCTTTCTGTGTGCAGGAAGGCGCCGATGACGTCGGTAGACATGCGGGGTGGTGGCTTGTATATCCGCTATTGCAAAAATATCCCGGGACGAGCAGACGGACATCTTGAGTCATATTCATTGGCACTTGATGCAATTAGGGTAAGTGGAATACATTTATGATGATGTAGGATTGATCTACATATGAAAATGACCGAGATGAGAGTTGCGTTCTCAGGTCGGAATCGGTACCGAATCATCCAAATGGGAGGTTGAACGTTAGAATCGATTGCGATGGCGATAATGCAACCGCCGGAGGAGCAATGACGCCGGAAGAATTAGTTGCGTCATTTGTAGTCTTTGTTCGATGAAGAAAATTTGACCTATAGACGAAAAAACCTGAGCGTGTTCACGATGAAAATTAGTTGCGGTCGTTGCTTACAGCGTACAGGAAGCTGACTTTCAAATGAGGGAAAGAGCCGATGACGTTTGTAGTTTTACCAAAGGACCGCGGCAATTGCAAGAATTTTCCGGGAATCAGAGGAGCAGACGGACATCCTGAGTCGTATCACTGCCACTTGGCCTGAGATGACGCAAGAAGGGTTAGTTATGTACATGCCTTTAAGATGATGCAAGATTGACCTACATATGAAGATGACCGAGATGAAAGTTGCGCTATCAGGTCGGAATGGGTACCGAATCCTCCAAATGGGAGGTTGTATGTTGAGGGACCGTTGCTATCGGTGGATGCGGATGGATGATCATGAAAGCGCCTGATCCATTCCTGGTTTCTGAGACTGTGTCTTTGGGGAGCCAGTGGGACGAGGAGTACTGAAATCTGAAGCCGAGATCATAGGCTGCACAGGTAGTTGAACATCAGATATTGCTGCAGAACGTTGCCCGAGATTGACGTAACCGGAATACTTTTGAACATATGCATATCTGCAGGAAGATGATTTGTCAATGCCTGTAAGCCGGATCCCAGATTGACGTCAAACCTCAGGCCTCCAGATGGTTGTGAAGTTGGCGAAGGGCAAAGATAAGGGTCGAGTGGCGATATACACGTGTTGTTATTGTGGAACAAACATAGAAAATGTCACCGTGGCCTTGGTTCTTCATCTCTATCGATAACCGACGCGACTTTTTCTCCTTTCCTCACCAAAACATGTTTCCCTTTACATTTAAACTATCCGTTCCAGGCCTATCTAATCCATTCTCCGTTCCACCTGTCACTCCTCCAACGAAGACCGCGTCGCACCACAAACAGGGTTCGGAACCCACTCACACCGCGAATTCGACATATTCTCATACATTGTCTCCGGCGAAGTCGAACAGTACGTAGTTTTCTCCATCTACCCCGCCACCCTATCTAATCCAATGACCTCAGCAAAGACTCCATGGGCAACACCGAGATCCTCAAACGCGGAGACATCCAACTGACCTCCGCCGGCACTGGCATATCCCACTCTGAAAAAGCGCACGGAGACGACGAAGTGCACCTCCTGCAGATTTGGTCTTTCCCGACCACAGCGCGTCTTCAGCCCAAGTACTTCACGCGTCACTTCACCGACGAGGAGAAGACGGACAAGTGGGCCAAAGTCGTAGCACTCGTGTGGGCGGATGGCGTCAGGGATACGAGGGAGGGCGAGGGTCCGGCCCCTGTTCACAGCCCGTTAACCCTTTATGCGTCGATCCTTGGGACGGGCAAGGCGCTGAGCAAGCCTTTGCAGGGGAAGAAGGCCTATGTGCAGGTTATTCAGACGAGTGGGTATAACGCGCAACAGGCGACCGGCGCTACTGTGAAGCTTACCACCAAGGGCGGGGATGAGGTGGAGTTGAGAGAGGGGGATGGGGCTTATGTGGATGTGAAGAAGGAGAGTGCCATCTTGGAGGTGGAGAATGTGGGCGACCGAGCTGCTGAGCTTTTGGTATCTGATTTAGAGTATTCTTTTGAAAGCTCAGTCTTTTGTTGTTGTGCGTGTTACCCATATATGTGTTGTTGAAATAATTTATTTGCCAGGTTTGATAACCCCTTCATTGTAGTGTGGTTTCCGTCTGGTTACCTTCGACCATGATGCCTTCCACCCTCTGATTTCAAAACTGTGCTTTCGGCTCTTACTCTTAACGTCGTTCGCGAACTGGCACAACATGCTCAACCCGAGTAAGTCAGCACGGCATGACCTCCGTATTCCAGGATCAATTTTCACAAGATTGGACACCCGCATACTGCAGTCTCTAACCTTTTGTCGCGAGATGTACCCGTGGAACTTACTACTCATTCATTCCCAGCTTTCTCTTGGAAAAACACTCTTTTACTTGCAGAAGCACTTAACGGTGCACCATTGTCAGAATCACCGTCATCGTCACCATCCGTTGGTGACATATGGGATTCCGTTTCAACAATGTGTCCTTCGCCCCGATGTCTACCGGATTATCTTGAAGTTCGAAAAAACGACATGCTTTTTCGAAGTTCTGAGCACGGCACTTTTGGACGATGCCGCGTTTCTGTAAGTAGAGACTGTATGTCGAATATCTTATGCCTTTTATTCTTTCTTTTTTTCAAGATAACGTTCCAAATTTGTGACTGAGGGAAGAATCTTCTATCATTAATGAGATCCCCTGTTTTGAAGCTGATGCTTGTCTCACATGTCAAGACGGGCTCTCATCTGCTGCCAGAAATCGAAACCGACTCTGCTGTTCTGGCATCTTCTGAAATGGCGACCAATTAATTTCCTTTTTATTCAGCCCTGCAAAAGTACGTCA
Organism: Laccaria bicolor S238N-H82; assembly: GCF_000143565.1. Lineage (NCBI taxonomy): Eukaryota > Fungi > Basidiomycota > Agaricomycetes > Agaricales > Hydnangiaceae > Laccaria > Laccaria bicolor. The sequence goes on from NW_001889895.1 coordinate 378,742, forward strand.
ACCATCTGCCATACACAAATCGTTGCATTATTCCCGAAGAACTGTCCAGCACAATCAGCCAAGGCGCCCGTGCAAAACTTAGAAACCACGAAGGAGTATCGAGGTATTTACATTTCACTTGGAAGAAATACCACAACGTTTTCAGATTTGCGGACATTCACGCGCTATAAAATGCTGTGGCTAGCTCATAACCAAGCTTCATGGCGATAGGAATCATATTTCAAGTGCATATGAAGTTCATGGCTAGCGAATAGCACACAGAATCACAGAAAGAGAAAACATGAGCTGGGCCGTTTAAACAGTATTCTTCTTCTGGTCACTCCCGAATTGATATTGGCCAACGTAAAATGCTGTCCAGTTGAAATGTTAGCAATCTGAACACCAAGCATATGAAGTAATAAATCCCAACGTGCCTTTTCCCGAAGTTGGGGAGGACCAGGTGATAGTCGTGCCTTTGTCGACGCGTATAACGTCGCCAGGCTCCAAGACTGAGATGTCTCCAGGTTTGGCAGCATCTTCAACGGATATCTCACCTACAGATATTGTCAATCCAACTTCTCCCTTGCATGCAGTATCACGCACCCTCCGTGACAATGATATGTGAGAGACATGGTGTCTTGAAAGTCGTCCCTCCACTGTCGTGCTTGGTAACTGTCATTATACCGGAAGTTAAAGGGAGTCCGTCGTCTTCATTGCCAAATATGTCACGGTGGTGCACGCCATGCTTTACATGTTGGAGAGCAGAAACGTTCGCGGATGCTTTTTTGGACACCTGCACAAGAGCTTCAGAATTGTGTTGAACATGGGAATTGTTGTACCAACGGAGATGGGCATTGCAAAGACAGTTCAGAGCAGGGGTTTTCTGATGAATGTCTTGTCACAAAGGTCTTTATTCATTCGCTTAGCGTTCTTTTGGCAGACATGTGCAAGACGTCTCGACCCCAAAATCGGTTGGGTATAGGTAATTCGGACCGACCTTTTCAATTATTTGTAACATCTGACCTTGATGGGAAAACTATCATGGGAACATAGATTGGGCAACTGTAATTCACGGCGTCGTTTTTAGAAGATCTCCAGAGGCCGTGTGACTGTGCAAGACCTGCATTAGCTGGGGCATCCCCAGAACGAGGCCTCAGAGACGCCAGATCTATTATTAGACCCGGCTGTTCAAGTTATCGGCGACTAGAAATGATCCCATCAGAGTTATCGATATGTGGCATCTGAATACGATTAAACCTTGATTAGACCTGCTGAGTAGGGGACGCCTCGCAGGTCGGATTCCTCTTTAACTCAGTGAGCAATCTAAGGCCTACATCACGACCATCGTCTTCCCCTCGTAAAAATGATACCTCAGAATAACTTGGACGACTCTGAAAAGGCGGAAACTGTCGTCGACTTTGATGAGCAACAGATGGTCTGTTTCCGTTTTTGAGTTCCCCGTCCCTCCCTTGGCGGCGGGCTCCACAATCCTCCCACTGCTTGATGTTCATGTACTAAGTTATCTAACTTACCTCCACGCAAAGAAACGCCTCGGATACAACCAGGTGCGCAGAGCGCGAATAGCCTCCACCCTCCCAGCGCCCGGCTGATATTTGGTAGCAATTCCTCCGATCATTAGGCATCTTGGAAAGTTTTATTTCAAGTTTTTGCGTCACCAATTATCTTTCCAGCGTTCGGTGAGCACTTAATCCATGACTGTTTGCGGGAAACTATGAGCTTTTATAGGCTGCTCTTCTTTCTTGGCCTCCTCGCTGGTGGGCCACTCGCAATGTGGACATCTTTCCTTGTTTCAAGTGTCTTTATGTCGATCACTGCTGCTGTCCTAGCAGAGATATGCTCTGCGCTCCCTGTTAGCGGCAGCATATATATCTGGGCTGCCCAAGCGGCCGGTAGGAAGTATGGGCGATTCATTGGGTAAGCACCGGATGCAAAACGCATCGTCATAGTATTTTGCGCGGTCCATGCCGATTACTTTTTCCATGAAGATTTATCGCTGCATGGTGGATCGCGACTTCTTGGATGACATCTACTAGCACCATTTGTCAGGTATGTACCTCATACTGGTGGGCTACAACTAAAAGATCAAGTTACTAATCCATACGCGACAGGTTTCAGCAAACTACATTCTCTCCCTTGCTACTGTGTACGACCTCAACTTTCCTGGAGGCATTTCAAACGACAATATCAAGTGGCGGGTAGTAGTATGGATAGTATCAGAATCACTCCTTCTGTTATCGGTGCTTCCGAACTATCTTCACTGTGCGTGTTGTGTTTCTTGCATCCACTCTCCAAGTTTTCTCACCAGAGAACTGCATTGCTAAAATATGATTAATCTGTTTACAGCCCGATGGTACCCTATTCTGTTCCGTGGCGCCATGATAATCATGTTTTTAGACTTCATGCTGTGTCTAATCTGGCTGCCAGTTGGAGTGAGCAAAACGTATGGGTTCAGAAGTGTGCACGACGCATTTCTCGCCACAAGTATGTCCAAATTTGACATGCGTTGAGCTGGGTACTTAATATATCACGGAACAGACAATGGGACGGGTGCACTGCCCGCATGGAATTGGATCCTATCGTACTTCTTCGCTGCATCTGCATGCATGGGCTTTGACGCGACTGGGCACGTTGCAGAGGAAACAAAGAATGCGAAGTACGTTAAACTTGATAAATTTGGCTTCGATCACATTTTTATCACCCTGTGTGTCCTCCCCATTAGTGTCGTCACTGCCCGTAACTTGTTCAGGAGCTGTGTTGCAACTTCCGTAGGTGGATTCGTCACATTGATTCTCTTCCTCTTTTGCACTCCAAACCTCGAGAAGCTCTTCTCTTTGCACGCACCACAGCCGTTTGTGCTCATTTATGCTTTGGCACTTGGACGAGCTGGCTGTACGTTCATGACATGCATTGCGACCCTAGCGGCGCTCTTCGTAAGTTCTTGCCATTGTCGGCCACCTATTGTTTGCAAACCTGACACGACGGCATTGTCACAGGGTGGCACCTTAATCGTTCTAGCCACCTCGCGTCTTATTTTTGCCATCGCGCGAGACGGCGCATTGCCCCTGTCGGCATGGATTTCGACGCTCACGCCAGACGGCCGCCCGAAAAACGCAGTGACATTCGTCTTTGTGTTCTCCTCCGTGATGCTGTGCATGATCATCCCCAGTTCGTCCGCATTTACATCACTCATGAGCGCTGGGGCGATCCCGCTTGCTGCATGCTACGGGCTCATCGGGCTCCTGCGTCTAACCGTGACGCCGGACGCATTCCGGAGCTCCAGGTTTTCCCTTGGGCGCTTCAGGAAGTTATTCTACCTGACTGCAGCGCTTTTCAATGCGCTTGCCCTCGCGGTTCGTGCATCCGGGATTCTAATTCAACATGACTAACACGTACGCCCTTTGCCCAGGTTTTTATCTCGCCCTTCACATTTCCTGTTACTCCGAGCTCAGTCAACGTTGTAAGTTGTCGGGCAATCATTGTTGTCGCGTTTCTAATGGTCTTTATTTTTATTTTTTGCACTCGTGTGCTAGGGTGGCGTTGTATTCGCTGCAGTCACACTTATGGGGTTGGCCAGTTATTGGTTCATTCCAGAGACAAAGTGGCTAAGCTCAGAGCGGCTGCAGGTGATGCGTAACGGCGCTGACTAACCCTTACGAGACACATCGGCAGAATGGGGCGATGACAAGGTGCTGTATAATAACAAAAGGTTAGGATTCAAATATTTGATCGTGACATGAGGGGATGGTTCCCTGCGACAGTGGGATGGAGATGTTTTACGGTAGGGATAACAGTGAGCTTCTATGTGGGGTTTATTTACAGGGTTTCTGGAAAACCTTGGGATTTTCTACAATAGTTGCAAAACTTCTAATGTTCAGCAGGCAATAAATGGAGGAGTCATCCAGTAAACAATTATGTACCGTAAGACACAAGCTTTGAATCCTCAATGGCAAGCAGTGCGTTACTTGAAGTTGACCCCCCGAGATTAGGATCCCACCATTAGTCTATTTTTGTTCAAGTGCGTTTAAATGCGCTCACAACCAAGCCTCATGGCGACAGGAATCATATTTCAGGCGTACATCAAGTTCATGGCTAGCAGATAGCACAGCAAGACAGAAAGAGAAAACATGAGCTGGGCCGTTTAAACCAGATACTTCTTCTGGTCCATCCCGTATTCATATTGGCCAACGTAAATCGCTGTCCAGTTAAAAAGTTAGCAACTTGAACACCAAGCTTACGCAGTAATAAATCCCAACGTACCTTTTCCCGAAGTTCGGGAGGACCAGGTGATAGTTGTACCTTTGTCGATGCGGATAACGTTGCCAGGCTCCAAGATTGAGATGTCTCCAGGTTTGGCAGCATCTTCCAAGGATAGCTCACCTACGGATGAGTGCGGCTATTGTCAGTCCAACTTCTCCCTTAAATGCAGTACCAACGCACCCTCGGTGACAATGACATATCCGGTACATGGTGACTTGGCACTCGTTCCTCCACTATCGTGCTTGGTGATTGCCATGATGCCGCAAGTCAAAGGGGGTCCGCCATCTTCATTGCCAAATATATCGCGGTTATGCGCACCATTCGCTACATATTGGAGAGCAGAAGCGTCCGCAAATGGTTTCTTGCACACCTGCCAAAGAGCGTCAGAGATGCGTTGAACATAAGAATCGTAGTACCAACGGAGACGGGCATTGCAACGACAGTTCAAAGCAGGGATCTCCTGATGAACGGCTTGTCACAGAGGATTATATGCATTCGGGTTTAAAATTGGGGATGCGTTCTTTTGGCAGACGTGTGGACGTTGCGACCCCACAATGTGGGGTATAGGTGGTACAACGGGATGAAAATGGGCTAGCTTCTATGTGGCGGTTGTTTAACGGGGCATTGGGATGCCAAAGCGTTGGGAGAGGATCGTCTGGTGACTGGTACAGATTAAAACAAATAACGTCCAGCTGCGCTGAAAATTCTAATTCAGCATCCCATGACCGTATCTTTCGGGTATGTGTCTAATAGACTCTTCCCAGGCACGGGTAAAACGCCCGTTGCCAATCCCGTGCGTATCTTGCAATGAGGCTGCGGGGCGAGGACATGAGAGGTGATTGGTCAACGACGTCATGAAAAGCCTAATTGACGAGTAAAATTACCAGGCTAAACGACCTCAAATCCGGATCGTCTGCGAGGGCGATAATGCAAGTAAGTCGAGAAGACGGACGTCTTGAGTTGTACCACTGCCACTTGGCCTACGATGATGCAAGAAGGGTAAGTTACATACCTTTGAGACGATGCAGGATTGACCTACATATCGAAGCGACCTAGATAAGAGTTGCGCTATCAGGTCGGGACTGGTACCAAACTCTCCAAACGAGAGGTTGAACGCCAAGGTACCGCTGCTACCCTATTAGTCCAGCCTGGATGCCCGAAGTGGATGGAGACAGTGAATGAATACGCCTATCATTTTGGTGCGTGTGATACCTACATATCCAGTTGTTCGACTGCGAGGGCGATAATGCAACTTGCCTGGAGGGGCGGAGGGGCAATGACGCCGGAAGGGGGAGTTGCGTCATTTTTAGTCATTTTTGTTTGATGCGGGGGATTAACCTATAGACGAAAAAAAAAAATGAGCGTGTTGACGACGAAGTTTAGTTGCATCGTTTCTTACAGCTTTCTGTGTACAGGAAGCTGACTTGCAGATGAGAGGAAGAGCCGATGACGTTTGTAGTTCACCAACGGAATGTGAGGTAGTGGCGTGCATTTCCGCAACTGCAAAGGTTATCTTGAGTCATATTCACTGCCACTTGACCTAACTGAAGATGATGCAAAGGGTTAGTTACATAGATTGGAGACGATGTAGGATTGACCTACATAGTGAAACGACCGGATGAAAGTTGCGCTATCAAGCCGGAAGTCGGTACCAAATTCTCCAAACGGGAGGTTGAACGTGAAGGTACCATGAACCCAGCCTGGAGGCCAGTGGATGGAAGCGCTTCGTCATCTTGGCCCGTGATATTTACATTCCTGGTTCCCGGATTGACTGCGAGGGCGGTGATGCAACTGCCTGAAGGGCCGGAGCCGGAAGGGACAGATGCGTCATTGGTACCCTTTTTGTTTGATGAGGGAACTTGACCTATAGACGAAAAAAAAAAAACTGAGCGCGTTGATGAAGATTGATTCTTACAGCTTTTCTGTGTACAGGAAGTTGACTTTCAGGAGAGAGAAAGAGCCAATGACGTTCGTAGTTCACCAACGGAATGTGAGGTAGTGGCGTGTATTTTCGAAATTGCAAAGGAACCTCTTGAGTCATATTCGGCCTAAGATGATGCAAGAAGGGTAAGTTACATACTCTTGAGACGATGCGGAATTGACCTACATATGAAAATGACCGAGATGAGGTTGGAATCGGTACCGGAATTTCCAAATGGGAATTTGAACGTCAAGGGACCGTTGCTACCCTATGAATCCAGCTTGGAGAGGGATTGTGGTTGCGTATGATACCTACATTCATGGTCCCCGGGGCGATAATGCGACTGCCTCAAGGGCAATGGCGCCGGAAGGGTTTGTTTCGATAGTTGATGAGCGTGTTGACGATGAAGGTTAAAGTTTGCGGTTGTTTCTTACAGTGGCTTTCTGTGTACAAGAAATTGAAGTTGATTTTCAGATGAGAGCGAGGTGGTAGGCTTGTATTTCCGCGATTGCAAGAAGGGAGATAGACCAGCAGACGGACATCTTGAGGGAAGCTGACTTTCAGTCTATGAGAGGAAGAGCCGATGACGTCGGTAACGGAACGCAAGATATGCGAGGTGGTGGCTTGTTTTCGCAATGACAAGAATATCCCGGGAATCAGACGAGCAGACGGACATCTTGAGCCACTTGGCCTAAGATGACGCAAGAAGGGTTAGTTGGTACATGCCTTTGAGACGATGCAGGATTGGCCTACATATGAAAATGACCGAGATGAAAGGTGCGCTATCTGGTCGGAATCGGTACCGAATTGTTGAAACGGGCAGTTGAACGTTGAGGGACCGTTGCTATCCTGAATCTAGCCTAGGCCAGTGGATATGAATGGGTAATCGTGAAAGCGCCTGTGTTTTTTAGGGCCAGTGGGACGAGAGTCCTTCGGCCTGAGACCGAGATCATCATAGCCTGCACAGCAGCACAGGTAATTGACGAACATAAGGTATTACTGAACGTTGCCCGAGGTTGACGTAACCGAAAAGGCCTTGGAATGGTTTTGTACATATGTGTGTCTGCAGGAAGATGATTTGTCAATGCCTGTAAGCCGGATTTCAGATTGCCATCAAACCTCAAGGCGTCCAGATGGTGTACTGTAACTGTGAAGTTCAAAGATAAGGGTCGAGTGGCCATATGCACGTGTTGTTATTGTGGACAAACATAGAAATGTCACGGTGGCCGTCGTTGAATGGACTCTTCTCCATCTCTGTCGATAACCAACGCGACTTTTTCTCCTTTCCTCACCAGAACATGTTTCCCTTCACATTTAAACTATCCGTTCCCGGCCTATCTAATCCATTCTCCGCTTCACCTGTCACTCCTCCGGAACTGCCACCGGCCCAGGACCGAACACACACTCATGAGAAGCGTCCTCGCCGTCCGCGTCAACGCCCATCTCCGAGTCCGAGTCCTTCGCTCTCACCAACACCACCACCACCAGCATCGAGGAAAAGAGGCTGGGAGCCCACGTTCGCTGAACCCAGTCGATCGACTGCCACACTCGCCTCGTCTGCTGGTTATCTCGACACGCCGGCAAAGTATAGGGAGCAGCTGATGACGCCGAATGATCATCATGAATACCACGACATCACCATGAGTGATACGCCAGGTAAGTTTGATCGACCATTGAATTTCTCAATTCAACCCCCTTGTTGCGTTTCATATGCATGCTGCATGATGCAAGCCTTGTGTATCGCACGTGTTTATCACTGCGATGAGTATTTGAACCGCAGAGTTGTGGATGTTGGTTCTCAGATACACACCAAACACTCTTTGCGCTTGCTATTTTCGTTTTTCTTTATCGCTCTCCTTGTTTCAATTCATGATGCTGCTGGACCGCCTCATCCTCATCTTTCACGTAGAACTCCCCCCCGCTAAACGCCGCCGCGGCCTCGCAGGCTCGATCGTGTCAACAGCCCTCAGCGCTGCGCTCATCGGCACCGCTGTAGGGCTCACCGTCTATCGCCTGTAAGCACCCCCTCCCCTCCTCCCCACCATCCAATTTTATCTAACGCCCACCCTTTTTTTTAGCTGGAGAGATCGCGGCAAAGAAGCCCCACCACCACCATACCAACAAGAATGGACCCCAATCGAACAACACACCCGAGTCGTGCAGGTCACGAATACACCCACACCCAACTCGACTACACCCTCGCGTTCTCGGAAATCAAGACAACAAGTATCGTCACTCAAGCGTCCGGTCGCACACCACCGGAGACCCCGCGTCCGCCCACACACCTACACCACACCACCCCATACCGCCTCTTCTTCGTCGGCGGTATTCCCACCCACGCAGCCCGAGTTCAGCTTTCCTCATCCCCAAGCACAAGCACAAGAAGAAGGAGAAGAACAAGGCCCGGTAGCAGACCAGATGGACTGGATCGGTGATAAACTCGCTATGCTCATCGAAGAAGGCAAAAGGGCCCTACAGAGCGAAGTGGTGGTTATGAGTGATGTGAAGGAGGACGAGGTGGATGATGGGAGGGGTGTTTGGGATGATGAGGACCCCCAACCCCGTTCGCTATCGCGCTCTAGTTCTTTGAAGCGCGCTTTAGGGGGCAGACGTTCTTTTGCTGCCCCTTCTTCTTCTTTACCCATTCCATCCGCGTCGCCACGACGTGGAGGGTTTGATGTGCCTTCTTCCTCCCTCTCGTCGTCCTCTGCTGTTACACCGAGGAGAAGCCACTCGCGTGGTCTTTCGTATGAGAGCGCGCTCCCGACAAGCAGCTCGAAGGAATTTGAAGAGCCTGGTGCGTGGGCTAGTCCTGAGCTTCGGGAGTCGATGGAGAAGGCGCGGGCTAGGATCCTTGCGAAGAGGGGATCTTAGTCGTTTTTTTTGTGGTGAAGCCACTACTTACCGTCTTTTCGCGGATGCGAGGGCGGGCATTCCTTTGATGATTGATGATCGCGCGGGGATCATACTTACCAACTCACCCCCCCATGGCCGGTAACCACTAACACGACGAATCCTCCCTCGAGAGCTCAACGTCTTTGGAGATATCGTCACCACCGACAATAACCCCTCCTCCACTGCCCCTTGTTTACCGTATACTGGTGCTGACTTAGGTTGGCCTACTCACCGCCCACGGCCGATAACCACTGACACAACGAACCCTCCTCTGAAGCCTCACCACCGACAACAATATCACCACCGACAGAAGCCCTCACAACCGACAATATCCCTCACCACCGACAATCGACAATAACCCCTCCTCCACTATCCTCGCCCTTGATCTGCCGTATCCTTACCTACTAACCGCCCACGGCCGATAACCACAAACACGACGAATCCTCCTTTAAAGCCTGGCGTCTTTGGAGATATATCACAACCGACAGACAATGACCCACAATACTCCTCACCGCCGAATAACCCTCACCACCGACAACTATCTCACTGACAGAAGCTCCACACCTACTTACTGCCACAGCCGATATCACTGACGCAGCGAACCCCCTTCTCGTAAAGCTCAAACGTCTTTGGAGGTATCATCACCACTGACAGTAACGCTCACCACCGACGATAACCTTCACCACTGACAAGTACCCCCACCACCGACAACAACAACCCCCACCACCAACAATAGCCCTCACAACCGACAATAACCCCTCCTCCCCTGCCCTCACCCTTAGCCTAAAACGGGTGGCTGGCATCTAACAAACCCCTTTACGCCCTATACCCAAAGCCTGACATATTCACGAGATGGAAGGGTCATGCGAACGGAAGAAGAATACGTAGATTGTACGAATAGTTGTTTTGGAATGGTTTTAGAGGAGAGCTTAATGGAATATTTGTGTTTTCTTTTTTATGGATGAGCGTGTTCGATTGGTCCGCGTTTTGGGTTGTGCGCCCTCGTTTGTTCAACGAGGTAACGGAAATGAACTATACCCATACGGTCCTTCACCGCAGGCCGCACTCCAAAAGCCCACGTCCATTTATAAATAAGTGACCCTGCCTGCCGTCTGCCGTCTGCCACCCTGCATACGCACTATATATTAGGGACGTGCATTGCCAATGATGGCACGTAAAATAAGTGAAAAAAAACGCGTCTTTCTGGACCACACCTTGACCACACCCATGGTTAACCTCACTCTCGGCGCCACGGTCCCCATCGGCCCAACCATCTCTGCACGGCTCAAAGACCTCCTAACCAAAAACAACAATGACTCCAACGACTTGCCTACCGTAGAAGACTACCTCTCCCAAGAAAACCCACCTAAATTCAGCGGTGCGCTTGGGTCGGGTAGGGCAGGCCAACAACTCACCACTGTTCCTTGCGCGAATCTGAAACGCCAGGTGCCGGGGTCGGGTCCGTTTGTGCAGTGTATGAGTCCTGGGACTTTGGTATGTTCTCAGGTGGGTTCGGAAGTACATATTTTGGAGACTGTGAGGTGATGTTGACGCGTTTTTTTTCGTAGTGTCTTCTTGTCAAGGTACGCGATCCACACCCACTCATTCATCATACGACCTCCTAACGCTACCTAGTACTGCTCCGCAGAATGCCAAAAACAGCACTGGAAAAAACACCGCAAAGAAACCTGCCAAAGCCCCTTACTCGACTCCGAGTCGGATGACGCGTCCCAGCCTCAGTGGGTCCCCGCATGGTTCAAAGAGAAAAGGCAGCCCCAGTTCGTAGGTGAACAGCCTGAAAGCCCTGTCCCCCGCCATTTAATCACGAATTATAATATCACGCTGTGGGGCGAAACGCCTCCTGTTGATCTTTTGAATTTGGAGGGGAATGAGGGGGAGGTTGGGAGGGGGTATAAGATTTGTTTTGCTCGTACGTTATTCCTTTTCTTTGTTGGGTGTTGAAATGAATGAATGAATGAATGAATGGCAGGCAATCAAGGAGGAGACATCCGCAACCTCGTGCATACAGTCAACTCCCTCCCGGAAGATTTCACGGGAACGCTGGATATCCTGTACCACGACCAAAAGACGATTCAAGCAGGACACACCCTCCTCGTCCTCTACGCGCTCCTAAACCCCGAGTTGCCCATCGACGAAGCGGCAGAGTTCGCAGTGCACTTGATGTACTCTGCAGCGCTCACAACACCCATGGCGGCTTACCTCTACCGGTGCATACACACCATCTACGGGGCCTTTGAAGGCCTCGACGGGAACCCGTTCGACGATGCGCATAAAGGCAAGACGTACGATGCCAAGCTGCCCATTCGGGGCGGTAGGACTTTGGAAGCGGTACACGAAGCGTGGATGTTGGGCCTGTTCTTGGAGCAGTACGTCTCGGATTACAAGCTCAAGACTGCCCAGCGCAAAATGGCAAAGGTGATGCAGAACCCGAAGCGTGAGGATTTCGCGGAGCGGTTTATGGTTCCTTTGGAGGGGCAGCATCGGGTTGGGATCACCCATTTTCGCAAGTCGGGGATTTTGCTCCCTTTTAATGTGGATGCGGCTCATTTTGATCAGCCTAATCGGTCAGTGTGCCATACACCTCTTCTCCCGACTAACAAACTGAAATGTGGTGTGTAGACTTATGCATGGAAATATGGGGGAATGGTTCGCACGACACGTCGCACACCCCCTCTCAGGCTGGCCCGTCTCCCATCTTCGACAATCAGGCTTAGCACACGGCGCACTACCCACCGACATCTGGGGCTGCTTCTTCTTCCACGTCAAATCGCAATTCCAAGAATTCGCAAGGAGGGTGCAGAAATTCAACATCAACATCACGGTAGCTACGCTCCCCAGAGACGCAATACCTCAAAGGATTCGCGATGGTAAACTCGGCAAGGCTTTCCAAAGAGGAGGAGGATGCTTCGATAGGATCGATATGGGGTTGATTGTGGATCCGCATCTGAGGATTAATGATACGCTCGAGTTGTGGATCCCGTTGTTGAACAAGGAGAACCCGCACGCTGAGATGCTCATGCAAATCAACGAACTTGCCTTTCACGCAGAGACGGCTGCGCCTAACCTCTCTGATCTGATGATCACTTGCTCCAAGGCCTTGGTTCGTGTCATACCTCAGTTTCTATCTTTTCGCATGAATTTTGAAGCTGATACATAAGCCAGAACCTAGACTTGCGACGAATAGGGAGAGAAGGCCAGACCTCCCCGAGCTTGTATCGTATCATGGAATCAGTAGACGCGTTCCACGACAATTCTGATGCGTTCAAGACTTATTTCCGTGGTCTTGGTGTGGAGAGAACGGCTGCTGCTCTTGGAGTTAAGGCGAGAGATGTGCATAGGATTCATCCACAGGTAACGTACCTTTCCCTGCTTCGCTTCGTTGATTATCTTTCCTTCTTTGGGGCTGATTCTTGATTCTTGGTACCTTAGCGGCATGGCGTTCCTGTAGGATCGCCTGAACATACGATTCCCAAGCTCAGTTCTGCAGAGTTTTATGACCTATGTGAGTGTTCTTCTGATGCTCCACCGGCGAGGGACTCTTACAGTCCTTTTTTCAAAAGTCACATTAGGCAGCGCCGACCCAGCAACGCGATACGTAGAATTTGGGGTGGTCGTCAAAGCATGAAAGTACCCTCGGTCTGTCCTATGTCCGGACTTGATTTGTATCTACGCACGCAAAGGAATTCTAGAAACTCTGCATTCATCATGATTTCATACGCTGACTCTCAGACTCTGACGAATCATCCCTTCGAAATGAATGTAATCAACTGATTCCAGAACCACTTGTCCATTACGCTTGGCTACCTTCCGGAATGCAAGACGTAACACCCACTTTTATCCCGACAACCCGCGGGATTAACAATGGTCTGCTTCTTCGTGCCTATCAGCAGATGTATAAATGCGAGTGCCTGCTGAAGGAGGGTGATGTAACGGCGACACCCTTCCTCCTCCTTTCTTGTTCTACCTCTCAACTCCAGGATGATGGCTGACTACCAATACTATCGTTCAGTGATATCCCGCATACGAAGACCCAGCGTGAGGATCACTTACCGCGAGCGAAAGTCCGACGAGTTGAGCCTCGAGACATACATGTCTTACGGGCTTGGCTCTTCAGCCAATGGAAGAACGGTGTCGCAGATACTTTGCAGTAATGACCGCGCCTCTGAAGGACGGTGCACGGATCCCGGTTTGATGGCGTGTTCAAGGGTGAGTTGACTTTTCTTTGACGATCGAAGTCATTGGCTGATGGCAGAATGAATATTTCAGTGTGCCCTCGTAAAGGTGAACATCAGGTCCTGATAAGGATCGAGAAAAGTTGGCTGATTGCAGAATATCGCAGTACTGCTCTGGGCGATGTCAACGCCAACATTGGCCCAAGCATCGCGTTGATTGCGAGCACCCGTTTGTTGACCCAAAGTGGCAACCGAATTGGGTTGTAGAAGAAAGAGCGCCCTTATTCTACCGTCCGAAAAGTCGGACCGTGTCGCCAGCTCAAGAGATACATCGCCTATGGGGACATTTTCCAGCGTATGACTGCATACAGATGGGCCGCAACGAGGGTCTGGCCTGCAAGGATTATAATTTCAAGATTTGTCTCGCTGGTAAAGTCGTCCTCCACTCCAGGTGAAAGAAAGTTCCTTCTGACAACGAGCATCCAGCTACAAGCGACATTCGTAACCTCGTCAAGACCATCAACTCCCTTCCGAAACACTACCAAGGGAAATGCGATATCCTTATCAACCACACCGACTCGGTGGTTGTCACGCGCAACCTCCTCATCCTATACGTCCTCCTCAGTCCTGGACCCTCAATCGAAGAAGCAGCCGAACTCGCCACACATTTGATGTATTCTTCCAGACTCTCTCCCGCGATGGCTGCCTACTTGAGACGGGCCGTTCAGGACATATACGGTGACGGCCCAACGGACGGCGATATGTCCTTCCAGAGCTTTATGAAGACAAGGGGGAGGGGGAAGCTCTTTTCCGTACAGCCAACTGCGGGAATCAAGCGTCCGATAGAGATGCTGCTCTCGCGGTACGAGCTCCCCAAGGCGATGAGGAGGATGCGGGACGTCCTGTTCGATCCCTTCCGCGTCGATGATAGACATCAGATGCTTTCAGGACTCAAGCCCGTACATCGTATGGCTCTGAATCAGTTTTGGAAGACTGGCGTTTTGGCGCCGTTCTCCATGGATGTTAGTCCTTTCACAGAACCCAATCGGTACGTGGATATTTTTGTTCAACGACATGGTGTATTGATTTGATTCCCCCAGACTCATGTTCTCCGCGAAAGGGGGATGGCTGGGCCAAGAAGACGATATCAACCCCCTCCACGGCTGGGACGTATCAAGTGTTCAACGTAGCGGACTCAAGCACGGGCTGGACCCATCCGGAGATATTATAGGATGTCTCTTTTTCCACGTCAAGCAGCAGCTCCGGGAGTTCAGCTTGCGCGTGAAGGAGTTCCACATCAACATTCACCTCACACAGTACGATTCCCGCTTGTTATCTAAAGGTATCGCCGCGGGGGTCTTGCCGGCCTTTGACCGGGCCTCCTTTGACCGTGTGGATATTGGCGATATGGGTGATCACCTCGGGATTAAAGAATGCTTGGCGAATTGGGGACCATTGCTGAACATAGCAAATCGCTATTCTTGCCTCGTCATGCATTCGACTAAATGGTATCATGATCGACCGTATGTAACGGCGAGGGATAACCCGAGGGTATTGGACTTCCTGAAAGAACGGTGTCAAAGTCTGCCTTCTGTGGTAAGTGCCTTGACTGGTTCCATTGGGAAATGGAGGAGTTAAACAACCCCGTTTGCTCAAGGACTCGCGCCTTAAACAGCTGCTAGCACAGGGGGCTCATTCTCCTTCTGTGTATCGCCTGATTGAATCACTGGACGCGTTCGTTGATCATGGAGAAGCCTTCCAGAAGTACCTTCTCACTCAGGAGCTGAATGAAGGGGAAGCGACTGTGGAGGACTTGGAGTTACGCCTCAGGACGCATAACCGAGTCCACCCCAAGGTAAGCCTACTTGGACTCCTTCACGTTTGTGTTAACTGACAATGACTGTCAGAGGTTTGGCGTGCCATTGGATGCGCCCGAACAGACGCTACCAAACTTATCGAAGGACGAATTTTATAACCTCTGTATGTTTATCACTTTCTGCTTGATGTTATAGGCCCTGATCGAAGAGGTCTGTAGTCACGATTGGAGGTGCTGAGTTGCCGGTACGATTCGTAGAGTTCGAGCCTCTGTAAGAGCGATCGCTCTTACACGTCATAGTTGGATGGATTTGCTTGTATACATATATAGACAGACGATCAGCCCAGGCAGCTGACTAGCGGTCCATTGATTGAGTTCGGACGTGAAATAGGACACTGTAGTATTTCGTGCAGCGGTAGAGCAGATACTACCGTGGTAGGCGATTGGTAGCAAACGATGAGAAGCGCTGGCAGAAGTGTACTTTATGTTTAGTTCAAATTTGACAAGATGCAAATGTAACTCACTTTGTGTATCTGCTAAAGTCATACAGAAGAAATCTATGGGTCCATAGCCGGCGAAAAGGGTGGTATTTGACAACTCGTGTATTGTCGTCGATGGTAGAGCAACGGTAAACTGTCATCGTGGTCGCTCGGAGAACTCTCGACACGTGTGACACGTGCAATGAAGAGCTTTGAAGACGGACAATCTTCCAACGGGGGCTTCATCATTTCCTCACTGCTCTCTCCCCTCGACAATTCTAAATCGTGTAGGGGTATGGCCTTTGAAACCAGTTTACAAGATATCGCCCCCAACGAATCATCGATTATCGGCAGACCCTCCTCCGAAAGCGAATAAGGTATCGAGGAAAATGGTTCTGGGTACAAGTCCGGCCTTGAGAATTTGACAGAAATGGAGGCTTGCTCTGCAGAGAGCAGGTTCACAACCATGTGAGATGCTTGGTCTGGCTGGGCTGCGTCAAGCGAAGATGCCATTCGAGAAGGCATGCGCAGGGCAAATGCAATGAAGGGGTATGGGTCCATCGCTATGGACGTGAATGACGACAAGGTCGCGCCATGGAAGGTGTGCGAGGTGCTGGGGGAGTCGGGTTGCATGAAGGACGTGACGACGGCGACGGGCTGTGCAGTTTCGCGTAGGAGGGCTCGTAGTTTGTCTTTCAGACTCGTTGAGGCGATGTGGTGGCTTTGGGCTACATTTTTTAGGGATTTTGAAGCTGTCCTGGTCCTAATGAGTCCGAACATAAGGCCAGGCTTGCAGCTTTCAAAGCTTGAAGTTTATAGTCCTCTTCGTCTCACGGCTTTCAAGCCAGAGAGAGACGATCGATTTGAAGTGTTATGATCCCAAATTGAGAGAGCAGAGTTTTGGCGCAATGGGTGAGCGGAAGTTGCCGAATTCCAGATTGGCTTTCGCTGCAACATCGCGGTTTTCAGGCAACCTTCAGGCCGCAAAAGACTTGACCCAGGCTCTCACCTTATCCACTGCAACGAGCGCATATCTGGCGTCTTATGTCATTCCTGTCAAGTTCAGATTCTACGTAATGGAACGCGAACGATATTATCTCGTTCTTCTTCAGCGCCTCTCCACCAATGCCTTTCTTTCTGAGTATTTCCGCCTCGACCGTTTCTGGTGGCAGCTTCAACACCGTGACCATTGGCAATAACGGAGCTGTCAATGTTGTTTTCGGTCCTAGGCCCCCTTCGTTTCCCAGCGACGGGAATCAAGTCTTTTTCATTGTAGGTCAATCCTGCATCGTCTCAAAGATATGTAACTAACCCTTCTTGCGTCATCTTAGGCCAAGTGACTCAAGATGTCCGTCTGCTCGCCTGATTCCCTTCTTGCAATTGTGGAAATACAAGCCACCTTCTCGGATATCTTGCGTTCCTTCGGTGAACTACCGACGTCATCGGCTCTTCCTCTCATCTGAAAGTCAGCTTCCTGTAGTGCACATAAAGCCACTGTAAGAAACAACACAACTGACTTGCATCGTCAACGTGCTCAGGTTTTTTTTTCGTCGATAGGTCAATTTCCCGCATCAAACAAGCTACAAATGATGCAATTGACCTTCCCAGGCGCCATTGCTCCTCCAGTCCTTCAGGCAGTTGCGTTATCGCCCTCGCAGTCGATCCGGAACTGCGGTGGATTACTTACCTTGATAACGTTATTCGTCAATTAGGCTTTTCATGACGTCGTTCATCGATCTCCTCTCATGTCGTTGCATGGTACGCACGGGAGTGGCACGGCTTTTTACCTGTACCTGAAAAGGTCGATTCCGTCTGGGGGGCACACTCCGAAAAGATACGGTCATGGGATGCTGAGTTAAAATTTTCAGTGCAGCTGGTCCTTATCTGTTTCAATCTGCACCAGTCACCAAACAATCCTCTCCTAACACACCACATTCTGGGGTCGCGACGTCCACATGTCTGCCAAAATAACGCACCCCAATTTTGAATCCGAATGCATAAAATCCTGTGACAAGCCGTTCATCAGAAGACCCCCACTCTGAACTGTGGTTGCAATGCCTGTCTCCGTTGGTGCAACGATTCTTATGTTCAACACATCTCTGACGCTCTTTGGCAGGTGTCCAAGAAAGCATCGGCGAACGTTTCTACTCTCCAACATATAAAAAACGGCCTCCACCTCCGCGATATATTTGGCAACGAAGATGGTGGACCCCCTTTCACTTTTGGCATTGCGACAATCACCAAGCACGACAGTGGAGCAACGGCTCACAAATTACCATATAATTTATATATCATTGTCACAGAGGGTGCGTGTTGCTGCATTCAAGGGAAAAGTTGGACTGACAATAGCCGTAGGCGAGATATCTATGGGAGATGATGCCAAACCTGGAGACATCTCAGTCTTGAAGCCTGGCGACGTTGCCCGCGTCGATAAAGGTACAATTCTCACCTGTTTCTCCCCAACTTCGGGAAAAGGCACGTTGGGATTTATTGCTGCATACCCTCAGGCTAATGTTTCAACTGGACAGCCTATTACGTTGGCCAACATGAATTTGGGAGTGACCAGAAGAAACATCTTGTTTGAACGGCCCAGCACACGTTTTCTCTTTCTGTGTTGTTGTGCTATTCTCTAGCCACGCACTTAATGTGCGCCTGAAATATCATTTTTATCGTTGTCCTATCGCCATGAAGCTTGGTTGTGAGTTAGCTACAGCAATTGAATGCACGATCACACAACCATCACATGGAACACCGTCGAATAAGGACCACGATATGATATACCTGACAGTTTGACAAGCGTATTGACATTATAACCTCTTATAACCTTCAATACTTATTTTGAGAGGTTTGATTCATTCTTGAACCTTAGCTTATCTTCTTCAAGTATCGGTCCGTAGGGGGCAGCAACACTGATGACCGAGACGACGCGCCACTCAGACCCACGCGATTGTGATCAAGACCGTCTTTGAAGATGGCAACCCCAGGAAAATATATCCCAGGGACTGAATCTGGGCTGAGGTTCGGATATGAGTAATACGACTCTTTCGAAGTCTCGTACAGGGTGGATGAATAACAAAGTGCTTCCTCCTAATCCCAAGTAGATGACGTCATCGTAGCTATCGTTGAAACGAGCGTCTACCCACTTGAGTCTTCGAAAGACTAAGGACGCTCTTACATGTCATAGTTGGATGAATTTGCTTCAATATAGATAGACGATCAGCTGACTAGCGGTCCATTGATTGTGTTCAGATGTGAAATGGGACACTAGTAATTCGTCCAGCGGTAGAGCAGACTTACTGTGGTAGGCGATTCGACGAGAAGCGCTGGCAGAAGTGTACTTTATGTTTAGTTCAAATGTGAAAAGATGTAAATATAACTCACCTTGTGTATCTACTAGAAAGAAATATATGTGTCCATAGCCGGCGAACAAGGTGGTATTTGACAACTCGTGTATTGTCGTCGATGGTAGAGCAACGGTAAACTGCCATCGTGGTCGCTCGGCGAACTCTCGACACGTGTGACACGTGTGACACGTGCAATGAAGAGCTTTGAAGACGGACAATCTTCGAGCGGGGAATTCATCATTTCCTCTCTGCTCTACCCCTCCAACAATTCCAAGTCGTGTAGGGGGATGGCCTTTGAAACCAGTTTACAAGATATCGCCCCCAACGAATCATCGATTATCGGCAGACCCTCCTCCGAAAGCGAATAAGGTATCGAAGAGAATGGTTCTGGGTACAAGTCCGGTCTTGAAATTTGACAGAAATGGAGGCTTGCTCCGCAGAGAGCAAGTTCACAACCATGTGGGATGCTTGGTCTGGCTGTGCTGCGTCAAGCAAATATGCCATTCGAGAAGGCATGCGCAGGGCAAATGCAATGAGGGGGTATGGGTCCATTGCTATGGACGTGAATGACGACAAGTCGCGCTATGAAAGGTGTGCGAGATACTGGAGTAGTCGGGTTGCATGAAGGACGTGACGACGGCGACGGGCTCGCAGTTTCGCGTAGAAGGGCTCGCAGTTTGTCTTTCACACTCTTTGAGGCGATGTGGTGGCTTCGAGCTACAATTTTCAAGGATTTTGAGGCTGTCCTGGTCCCGGTGATTCCAAACATGAAGCCAGATTGAAGGCTTGAAGTTTCTAGTCGCCTTTGTATCGCGAGTTTCAAGCCGGAGAGAGATTATCGATTACTTCTTGCGTTGAGTATTGTGAGTAGTATGAGCACTTGAAGTTGAATTCTGGTTGAGCGGAAGTTGCCGAATTACTTTCATCATCGCTCACTGGGCAGCTTTCAGGCAACCGTAAAGGGCTTGACTTACTTCAAGTTGCAACTTACTTGGGTCCACTGCGATGAGCGCATATCTGGCGTCATATGTTATTCCTGTCAAGTTCGATACTACATAATGGAATGCGAACGACTCCGATACAGTATACTATCTCGTTCTTCTTCAACTCGCGCCTCCGACTCACCAATGCCTTTTTTCAAAGTATATCGGCCTTGAAGCTTGAGCGTCTGTGGTGGCAGCTTTGATATTAGGTCAATCCTGCATCGTCTCAAAGATGTGCAACTAACCCTTTTTGCGTCATCTTAGGCCAAGTGACTCAAGATGTCCATCTGCTCGTCTTTTTCTGTGGAAATACAAGTCACCTCCTCTCATGTCTTGCCTTCCTCTAGTGAGCTACCGACATCATCGACTCTTCCTCTGATCTGAAAGTCGGCTTCCTGCACACAGAAATCCACTGTAAAAAACGACGCAACTAACTTTAGTCTTTCATCGTCAACGCGCTCATTTTTTTTTGTCGATAGGTCAATTTCCCACATCAAACAAGCTACAAATGACGGAATTGACCTTCCCAGGCGCCATTACTCCTCCAATCCTCCAGGCAGTTGCATTATCGCCCTCGCAGTCGATCCGGAACTGCGGTCGTTTACCCTGATAACGTTATTTGTCAATTAGGCTTTTCATGACGTCGTTGGCCAATCTCCTCTCATGTCGTTGCATGTGCAGGGGGCGTTTTACTTGTACCTGAGAAGGTCGATTCCTTTTATTGGACACTCCCAAATGGCAAAAGATACGGTCATGGGATACTGAGTTAAAATTCTCAGTGCAGCTGGTCCTTATCTGTTTCAATCTGCACCAGTCACCAGACAATCCTATCAAACACGGCATCACAAGGCCCCGTTAGATAACCGCCACATAGAGGTTATCCCACTTTCATCCCACCATCCTACGAATTTGGGGTTGCGACGCACACACGTCTGCGAAAGGAACGCAACAATTTTTCAATCCGAATGCATAAAAACCTCTTTGACAAGCCGTTCATCAGAAGATCCCTGCTCTGAACTTGAACTGTCGCTGCAATGCCTGTCTCCGTTGGTACAATGATTCTTATGTTCAACACATCTCTGACGGTCTTTGGCAGGTGGTCAAGAAAGCATCCGCGAACGTTTCTACCCTTCAACATTTGAAAAATGGCCTGCACCACCGCGATATATTTGGCAATGAAGCTGATGGACCCCCCTTCACTTTCGGCATTGCGGTAATCACCAAGCACGACAGTGGAGGGACGGCTGCCAAGGTACCAGGCAATGTATATGTCATTGTCACAGAAGGTTTGTGGTACTGCTTTCAAGGGAAAAGTTGGACTGACGATAGCCGCATTCATCCGTAGGCGAGGTATCCCTGGAAGATGCGGCCAAACCTGGAGGCATCTCAGTCTTGGAGCCTGGCGACGTTGCCCGCGTCGATAAAGGTACAACTATCACCCTTTCTTCCCCAAATTCGGGGACAGGCACGTTGGGATTTATTAAAGCTGCATAACCTTGGCGTTCATTACTGAAATTTTTACTGAACAGTACTTTACGTTGCCCAACATGAATTCGGGAGTGATCAGAAGGAAAACATCATTTAAACGGCCCAGCTCACGTTTTTTCTTTCTGTCTTGTTGTGCTATTTGCTAGCCATGAATTAAATGTACGCCTGAAATATGATTCCTGTCGCCGTGAAGCTTGGTTGCGAGCTAGCTACAGCATTTAAATGCCTCTCGAAAATCCACGCAGTTGCGGTCAAGATCATCTTTGTCGATGATACCAACCCCGGGAAAATTAATCCAAGCGAATGAATCTGGGCCGAAGTTCGGCCATGGGTAATTAGCACGACTCTTTCAAATTCTCGTGCAGGGTGGATGGATAACAAAGTGCTTCCTCCTTCTCATACATATTTCCCAAGTATCCTGCTGGTCAAATACATAAGAAAATCTGCATATCTGTAGTCCGTTTCTAGCTTTATAATTAACGACAGAACAAGGCGAGAGTATTTGAGGTCCGTAGGTGGTCGAATTTATATTGATTAGAAACTTCAAAAATAATAATCTAAAGTAACCGCAAATTCGTCACGTAAACTTGGTCAGAAAAATCTAGGCAAGCGACACGTTAACTACTCACCAACTTCGGACCAGGAGCGCATACGCGCTTCGCGTAACTATTTAGCAAGGAATCGCACTGGCGGGGCAGAAAGCGTCGATGGCGTTGTAGATCAACGTGCCGTCAGCCTAGTCAAGGCCATCAATAAGCATATGGTGGTAAGAGTGCGGTGAATCGCTGCGTACCACTTTGTAATCACAATAATAAACCACTCCGTCTTTCAAGAATTGGCAGTGGAGTGGGTCGCTTCCAGCCTGCTGTTGGAACTTGAACTGTCCTTGATCGGATGGGCATTTCCAGCAAGCTTGAGCCGCCGCCGCTTGGGCTTTAGGCGCCGCTTGGCCTTGAGGTACCGCTTGGGTGGATGCGAGCAGGGCGGTCATGAGGACGGTGACAATTGCATTGAAGGAATGCATTTTCGAGCTTAGTTATGGAAGTAGTGGCTTGGTTTTGAGGAAGGAGTGAAGGTTTTGTTTGATGATTTTGAACTGGAGAAGTGAGGCGCTTTTATATAGAATCCTTCATGCATCCCCAACTTGAGTCGGAATTTTCGGGAGAAACTGTTCATGCC
This sequence comes from Laccaria bicolor S238N-H82, assembly GCF_000143565.1. Taxonomy (NCBI): domain Eukaryota; kingdom Fungi; phylum Basidiomycota; class Agaricomycetes; order Agaricales; family Hydnangiaceae; genus Laccaria; species Laccaria bicolor. Next base: position 401,297 of record NW_001889895.1, read on the forward strand.
GAAATGCTTTCGGAATGGTCATCATACAGGGTCAAGCCCGCAGTGACCTATTGAAACGTAGAATCCGCCCAGGTCAATGTTTGATGCTTCTCGCGACGCGAATTACTGCGGGTCAAGAATTTTGATTGTTTCCAGTATAAACTGCGATATGCCGCAAGTCTCAAATATTCTTCAAGAAAAAAGACACGGTTGGCGGCTTACCTCGATTGCGTGGCGAATTTGAAGTAGAGAATGAGAAAGTTAAGATCTGTGAGTTGCAGTGTCAATAAATTTCAGAATTCGTGATACTCAATGATCATACCTCGGGTCACGCCTCCTTTTCCAGAGATTCTGCAGTTTTTCAATGCGTGATCCGGCGGGTCCGAAGAAGAGTGAGGTGCGCAGCTGCTCCACCCACCGCGTGTTTGAGCAGTTGCACGCAGCGGAGAATGTGCCGATTCACAGTCCAAACTTGGTCCAAACTCTCAAAGGGGACCGAATTTGCTGCGTTCAATAACGAATCCGAACTGCAACATCCACCAATGAGTTTATGGTTCTTTCAATAGAGTGTAAATTGCTTACCCTAAACGATGGTTCGCCCAAAGGGAGTTCTCAAGTTGTCCATGTCACTTTCACAGACTCGTTACAAAGTCTTGGATGTTGCTTGGTTCCTTCGAAATCGGATGCTCTTTTTCAAAATCGGAGGTTATTAAACGTCTGGCGGTGTAAAGTGGCCGGCTCGCTATCGAAAATCAGCCTCGTAACGACAGATGTTTGTGTCTTTCGGATTTCCTGTGCGTTGGCTCCGGAGGCTGTCCGGCGACTCACCATCGTCCGTATATCAATCAAACAAGGAGAATTCTGTTTGCCAATGAGTGAGTTGAATTGGAGACATCGCGGGAAATGTTACCCGCTGTTGGTGTTTAAAATTTAGTGAGCCATAGCGGCGCTGCGCAGCACGGCTAGTAGAGACCCGCGTTTTACTTGGAAGTTGGTAGTAGAAAAAAAATGTAAAGAAGCCTTCGATTTCAAAGCAAAGAACCCGCAGCAAATCTTTGTGAAATGTGAACCACTCCTTGAGAGTCCATGGCCTTTGGAAGTTTTGAGCGGATTTGGTCGTTACGGTTCTGATCTTCAACGTGCCCTCGTGACTAGTTGTTGATAGTTGTTGAATGTCAAGGTCCCTGGCCAGACACCGCGAACAATGGGGGATAGGATAGCAGCAGCGGGAAGAACAACCTGAGAAATGACTCATTTTGAATCGAAGTCTGTTGCTCACAGTTCAAAAGAAGTGTTACCAGGCTATGGATACAGTTTAGGTATGTAGGGGTACAGCAAAAATATCCTCAAATCACTCCAAATCAAAGACCAACAACTCAGCAGCTCGGTCGCCCACGTTCTCCACCTCCAAGATGGCACCCTTCTGCTTAACGTCCACATAAGCCCCATCCCCCTCTCTCAACTCCACCTCGTCCCCGCCCTTTGTGCTAAACTTGACGCTGGCGCCGGCCGCCTGCCGCTCGTTATAGCCACTCGTCTGGATAACATGCACATAGGCCTTCTTGCCCTCCAAAGACCGGCTGAGCGCCTTGCCCGTCCCAAGGATCGACGCGTAAAGAGTCAACGCGCTCTGTACCGGGGCGGGACCCTCGCCCTCCCTAGTATCCTTAACGCCATCCGCCCATACGGGCGCTACGACCTTGGCCCACTTGTCCGTCTTATCCTCGTCGGTAAAGTGCCGAGTGAAGTATTTGGGCTGCAGACGGGATGTGGCAGGGAGGGACCAAATCTGCAAAAAGTGGACTTGTTTGGTTCCATGGGCTTTTTCGGAGTGGGATATGCCAGTGCCGGCAGAGGTGAGTTGAAGGTCACCCCGTTTGAGGACCTCGGTATTGCCCATGGAGTCTTTGCTGAGGTTGGGTGCGTAAGATAGATGGACGAGAGGAATGAATAAAAAAGACGTACTGCTCAAGTTCGCCGGCGACGACGTATGAGAAAATCTCAAACTCGCGGTGCGAGTGGGTTCCAAACCCTGTGCGGGGCGCAACTCGGTCTTCGTTGATTACGCGCAGAGGTCCGAAGAGCTCGTGCTTATGATCTTGATACCTGAAGTAACGAATTAGAATCTTGACTTGATAAAAGGAAAGAAAGAAAAAAAAGATGCGTACATAGCAAATGAGAAGGTGTGGAAAGATTTGAGCCAGCCGTGATCGGCGTTGCCTCGTTCCTCGCTCTTCCTAGGGGTGAATTTCAAGGAACTCATGCCGTCCGTGACAGTAGATAGATAGTTGGAGATAGCTGCAAGGTGTTGGGCCCGAAGGTTGGCTTTTGCAAGTCTGAGTAGTGAGGTCAGGTTGGGAATGAGGTTGAGGTAGACGACGACGATTATATAGACGGGGATGAGGGCGATGTGAAAGAAAAGACGGGATTTGGGTCGCATGACAGAGCCCTAAGACCGGGCTGTAATAAATAGGGCGGCATCGTCAGCATCCTCGACATGATGGAAGCAAGATTTGAAGTCAGATTTCCTCTTTTGTGTCGCGACAACCCACGTAGACACGTGCCCCTCCGAAAATTCCCCTGTTGCTTGAATATTGCTTACTGAGCTCGAAGACCATGGGTGTATAATCCACACCGGTAGTGGCATTTCTGTGCACTCTTAGGCCGCCTCCAAGACTAGGATTTCCCCAGGAAAGGTCGACGAAAAAAAAAAAAAACTTTGGGCCTCCGACCAACCTCTGACCGGCCAGTTTGCTTTGCTTGAACGACGCGTAAGCTGAAGAGGTCTCTGGGTTTTGTTGTCGATTCATCGAGAAACAAGTGGGTCCGTCGTCCGCACTGGCTGAGCGCGTGGGGTGGGAGGCGGAGAAAAAGTCAAGATGGCAGAGCAAACAAAGTTAGATAAAAGCATGGCTATTTATGTACGCCAACTGTTCTGCACGCCGCTCTGCTTTGCGAACAACATTTATACAAATCGCAACTGTCTGAAGGAGGGCTATCGAGACTTCTTCACGCCTGACACTTCCCCATTCCAGAACTTCCACCCTGCAAGGCTAGTTTCCGCGTCCTCACTACTCAAGGTCGCGTCGCTGCGGGTTTTCGAGGGTAGCGATTGTGAACTATAAAGATGTTGAAATTCAAGAAACAAGGGCAGCTGAATGGGAGGTACCTTGAGCAGTGGCTCGTCTTCCTCAGAGACCCTCAATTTTTTCAAGGCTTCCAGAACCTGTTCCGGGTCACACAGATACGTGGTCCCCAGGCCGCCGTAACCACCCAGAAGCTGCCCAGCCCAAGCCATCACTATTCCATTTATCTTTTTCGTCATGAAATAAGACTTTGTAGTGGGGTGTTCTCTGATTTTCCGTGACGCGAACAAGACATAAAATCACCAATCGTGACAAGATTTGGAAGTTGTTAAAACGTTGACAAATACCCACAGCCATCACTTCGTCATCGCAAGACTTTCGTTTCAACGTGTTCCTTCCATTTTATCAGTTCGACTTAGAAATTCAGCAGCTAGGGGTAGCCCGTATTCCCTAACATTACAGTAACTGAGTAAGTCCAAATACCTTAGATCTCACAAACACTTTTGGTCAGACTCCTCCTAACTTAGATCTCACACCTATGGCTCCAAGGTTCATCTCCAGCATTCTTCGACGTCCCAAGGCTACATCCGAAAGAACGCTCACGGAACGTCAACAAGAACTGGCCCAGCGGCAGACGATAGCGCAGGATACCCTTGATCGCACCCTCGCCATCATATCCGAGCACCAAGATCAAGGTGCTACCGCTGACTCAAGATTCATTTCTGGGGACGAGCTGCCGCCGCTCGACCAAGATGCGTGTCCGAAGCTAATGTGGGGAGGGATGACGGTCTTGGACTCGGATTCCTTCACTGCTGCGAGGGACATTATGAAGGACAACCCAGAAGCCCAGGGGAAAACAACTGTTTTAAATCTGGCCAGTGATCAACTTCCCGGGGGTGGATGGATCCATAGTCTTTCGAAGACTCAGGTACGTAGACATTCGCTTGATAGCTATAATGACGTCATTTACTTCGGATTAGGAGGAAGCACTTTGTTATTCGTCCACCCTATACGAGACTTTGAAAAAGTCGTATTACCCATGGCCGAACCTCGGCCCAGGTTCAGTCGCTGGGATTTATTCTCCTGGGGTTGTCATCTTCAAAGACGATCTTGACCACAACTGCGTGGACCTTCCAGAGGCAGACAGGCGCGTCGTCTCGGTCATCACTGTTGCTGCCCCCCGCGGGCCAAAACTTACAGAAGATGAGCTGGGGTTCAAGAATGAATCAGACCTGGAAGACTTGAAGGGGAAAATCAGGTTGGTTTATCGTATCGCTGGACATAATAGGCAGACATATCTTGTTCTTGGTAGGTTTTATTTCTATGACCACGGGTAAGACGCCGTATTCATCTTAAATCCAGGTGCTATGGGGTGCGGTGCATACCGTTGCCCCCCTCGGTTAGTTGCAGAGCAGATGAAGTCAATTCTCCTCGAATCAGAATTTCAGGGATGGTTCTCGCAAGTTGTGTTTGCCGTTTATGGTCGCTCGGGACCTGCCGCCGCCAACTTTCAGATATTTTCGAAGGTCATGAGGTCTAGAGGGTGAGTAATGTTGTAACAGTGCTGCTGTTACTCGCTGCTATGAGCTATGGGAACGTCATGATGATAAGCTACGTTTGTGAGCTTGCACAACTCCTAACACATCACAAATGGAGACTCATGGAAATTAAATGACTGACCGATGAAGTTGTGTCTCTATGAAAAAGATTATAAACGTTAGATCCAAACTGTAATATCCCAATCCCGTACCTCAACTCTAAAAACCTGTGTAAGTATCAACCAAAATTCATAGCATGGCTCCTTCATTTCCATCTCGCCCACTTTAAAATCCTAAGGTCGTGGAAATATGGGAGTCTGCAATTTCAACTACGACAATTTTGACGAAGGCATCCCCCCCGGGCCCGATCTTCTCTATCAACCCGTTTGCCCCGCCATCCTCACCCTTTCCCTCCTTTTCCCCCGCCTCCTGCCTCATGCGCTCAGTCACTGCGGGCGACGGACCGACTCAATTCTCAACGAGACAGAAAAAAACGCAAGAACCTCAACGAGGTTTGGCTTTCTCGTCGTTCTGGCATTGAACGCTGGCTGGAGGCCCGAAGTTCTTGCGGTCGACCTTTCCTGGGTAAAATTAGTGTTTGGACTAAGCGCAGAAATGTTATTAGCGTGCTATCCAATGGTACTTAGACTTGGATTATGTCGACGCGCATGAAGTTTTCTCAATAACAAGGGAATGTTTGTCATTGTTTGGTGCAAGTTTGGTGACCACGTGTCTACGTGAGTTGTCGCGACACAAAAGAGGAAAGCTGACTTCAAATCAACTTCAAATCTTGCTTCCATCATTTCGAGGATGCTGACGATGCCGCCCTATGTATTACAGTCCGGTCTTGGGGCTCTGTCATGCAACCCAAATGCTGTCTTTTCTTTCACATCGCTCTCATCCCCATCTATATAATCGTCGTCGTCTACCTCAACCGGCTCATTCCCAACCTGGCCGCACTATTCAGACTTGCTAAAGCCAACCTTCGTGGCCAACACCTCGAAGCTATTTCGAATAATCTATCTACTGTCGCGGACAGCATGAGTTCGTTGAAATTTACCCCCAGGAAGAGCGAAGAACGAGGCAACGCCGATCACGGTTGGCTCAAAGCTTTCCACACCTTCTCATTTGCTACGTACGCCATTTATTTTTCCCTTTATCACGTCTAAATTCTAATTCGTTGTTTCAGGTATCAAGATCATAAGCACGAGCTCTTCGGACCTCTGCGCGTAATGAACGAAGACCGAGTTGCGCCCCGCACAGGGTTCGGAACCCACTCGCATCGCGAGTTCGAAATTTTCTCATACATCGTCTCCGGAGAAGTCGAACAGTACGTAGCTTTCTCCATCTACCTCGCCACCCTATCTAATCCAATCACCTCAGCAAAGACTCCATGGGCAATACCGAGATCCTTAAACGCGGTGACCTCCAACTCACCTCCGCCGGCACTGGCATATCCCATTCCGAAAAAGCACGTGGAGGCAACCAAGTCCACCTTTTGCAGATTTGGTCCCTCCCCGCCACAGCCCGTCTTCAGCCCAAGTACTTCACTCGGCACTTTAGTGACGAAGAGAAGACGGACAAGTGGGCCAAGGTAGTCGCGCCCGTATGGGCGGATGGCGTTAAGGATACCAGGGAGGGCGAGGGTCCAGCCCCGGTACAGAGCGCGCTGACTCTTTACGCGTCGATCCTTGGGACGGGAAATGCACTCAGCCGGCCTTTGGAGGGCAAGAAGGCCTATGTGCATGTTATCCAGACGAGCGGTTATAACGAGCGCCAGGCGGCCGGCGCCAGCGTCAAGTTTAGCACAAAGGGCGGGGATGAGGTGGAGTTGAGAGAGGGGGACGGGGCCTACGTGGACGTTAAGAAGAAGGGTGCCGTCTTGGAGGTTCAGAACGTGGGCGACCGAGTTGCTGAGCTTGTGGTTTTTGATTTGGAATGATTTATGTAAACTCTCGCTGTACCTCCTACATACCTGAATTGTACTACTAGCCTTGTAACAAACCCTCTTTTACTCGCAACAGTACGCGTGCTTACAATAAGTTCGGTCTTTGGTCTTTGGTCTCTGATCTAGACTCTATGTACCTGAGTGAGCTCAAGCCTTTTCCTTCAAGCTTCATACATTGCACCGGGCACCGCGAGGCTTTCTAAAAAACCGAAAGAAGACAAAACTGCTAAGTATCGACACCGGCACCACACAATATTAGATTTGAACTGAACTACTAATAAATCTTGGAACACTGGTTCGATGATATCACAACAGTGACTAGTGACTACTGACTACTGACATCAAGATCAATTTACTTGATTGGCCAAGGCTTAAGATGATACGCCCAATCAACTTTATCATGAAGAACCTCGACGTGATCCTTAGAGTTCTTCGCTGGATGAGAAACAACGCCCTCGAACTTATGAACACCATTTTGTTCTTGGGTGATGAGCCGCGTAGCGGTCGGGTTTGGGCTTATCCCGTGATGGCCCAAAGCATGATCTGGCATCATGGTATACTCCCTGCCTTTCCCCGTCATCCAAGGCAGTGGAACAGTCTTACCCTGCCCTTGATTAGCAGCGTTTTGAAATACTTTGGGATGTTTCCGGTTATCGGACTTCTCGACCTTGCCGTCCACAGTGTGGCCAACCTTTTTACCAGGTTGATCATGTAAATGCGCGTTGAAAAGAGCTTGTCGAACATCCTTGCCCTTGTAAACTCCTACAAATCATATCGTATATTTTAGGAAACCTGAACCTTAGAATGTTGCAAAAGACTTACCATCTAGGGGCGTCTTGAAGGTTGCCTTGCGATCGGGGAAAGTTCCAGTCTTTATCGAAGCATCATATGCAGCTTTGGCCAATTTATACTGCTCTCTCTTGGGATCTTTTCCCTTGAGAAGCACCGATTCTGCGAGTCGTTGGCTCTTGGCAGCCAAGGAAGGGCCCGTCTTCTCAAATTTCTTGTAGTAAGCCTTTCGGATTTTCTTGTTCCCGTTCCAACTCTTCTTGATTTCTTTAGCAGTTTTGGCACGTTGAGCGACATGAGTCTTCGGGTCAATCTTCCATTGCTGAAGCTTCTGGTTCGGCTGGCCGACGTTTTGTTTTTTAACGAAGTTTTGGTGCTTGATTTTGACAGCCATCTGTCGATTACCCTTCCGATCCGCGACCTTCTCTTTCTTTGCAGTAAGAGACAAGGCAACAGGTCGTTGTTTGGCGTTCTTCGCCGCCGCTAATGAGGTGGCACCCCCTTCTTTGCATTTGTTCCTCTTGCCGTTGATACAGGCCGGACCTTTGGTCAAGCCGTTATGGCCAAAACCTGGCTTGGGCGTAGGACGGGCCTCGCCGAGTGCTTTCCTCGCCTTGCGAGCTTGGGTCTTGTTCTTGAACCCCTTTTTCAGGCGTCCGGCGGGGGCTGAGAACTCGGGTGTGCGCACCTCAAGCCTGCCCTCACCCGGCAGTGATTGGCGGTTGAATGCGACCTGATAAATAAATTATGAGCAGGCACAACTGCAGAACAATGGGTGAGCGTACGTTTGTGATTGGTTGGCCAAAGGCTGGAGGGGTATGACTGCGAGTGTCGAACAATTCCCGTGCAGTGGACCTACGCTTTTCTAGCACGGGTCTGGCATTACAGAAAAGCCCAAATAGTAGCAGAGTCGAAAAGGAAAGAAAGATCCGATTGAAATGTGTCATGTCTGTTTGTGGGTGAGGGTTTTTATATAACGACCAGTCGGTTGGACACGTACCTTGTAAATGTCGTGAATCGGATCGTGAAGACCAGCTTCAAAGAATTCTAAAGAAGAAGGGTGGTGAGGTTGAAAACGGGGGATGGATGGCACGCACTACAAAGGACGCCTGGAGACCAGCCCAAGGTATCTGCGAATTGACCTGCACCTTTTAACAAAAATTCGAGCGCCAGGCATACGCCGAAGGTAGACTGAACATGCATGTCGAGCAAAACGCCGATCATCTTCGTTGTGGGAGACTAATTCAGTAATTGTCAGGCAAAACGCCGATCATCTTGGTTGGAGACCAATGGACGAAGATACAAGACGTTGGCAAGTTACGAGAGATACCCAGAACCGACTCGGAGGGGTCCACCAAGTGTGCCACGTTGCTAAGTCGAACCAAGCGCTCAAGAGCACTAATATCCTCAAAGGGGCAAGTACAGCCTTTTTGAGAAGAATGACGAACAATCGGCTCGGGCATCCAGAACACTTAACCACGATCACCTTTGTGCACACAATTTGAAGTATGAACGGAGACCACTACGACGACGACCCCGTCCTTGAAGCCATCCGCTCCTCGTTCCGTTCGACGGATGCCACCGCGACCACCAATCACCCATTCCTTGACTTCTTTCGAGAGGATCCCAATATTGCGACCATTTGCGGCCTGAGTGACTTCCTTTTCGAAGTATCGCGCTCCAATCCCCGCGACATCGACAGCGTTCTCCTCGTTGCGCGCCATGCAGAAGCCGATGAATCACTACCGACTGTGTATTGGTCCCGAGAGCGACCAGCTGCAACGTTTGGTGAAGTATTCTTTGTTGACTTTGGGGATAAAGTGGGAGCGTATCTTGAAGACGGGCCATCAGACCGACGATCATTCCTCGCTGCCTCTCTTTTGTCGGGTCGATCCAAGGCGCTTCATGTCCTTAGCAGCCCAACTAACGCCGCAGCCATCACCGATGGCCTGAAGTTGTCGAATTACTTTGAGTGGGACAATGATATAGCTAGCACAGGCGTGGCTGGCGCATGTCTGCAGCTTTTGGGTGGTTACATAGACCTTCCTCACCCACCGGAAAAGGTTCTTGAAGCCTTGAAAAGTTTGAGCGTTTCCAGGGAAGATGAGCCGGTACTCAAGGTACCTTTATGTTCCATTCGGCTGCACTTGTTTCTTTGACGTTGATGTGACAAACATTTTTGTAGTTCACAACAGCCATCCTCGAAAGCCCGCAGCGACGAGACCTCAGTAGTGAGGAAATCCTGGCAGAAACTAGCCTTGCAGGGTGGAAGTTCTGGAATGGGGAATAAAATGGGGAAATGTCAGGCGTAGAGGACCAGCCTCCGTAAACAGTCGTGGTGCGCGTGATTTGTATACTAACCCTGTCCCTTACATCGGACACCTGGGGCTTGAAGCAATTTTTCTTGTTTACTCCGCCACCATCAACCTCTCCAGAATTCACTGTAGAGGGTCCCAATCTGATCCTCGATGAAACGGCTCTTCTATACCGACCCTTGGGTCTAGAAAACTGTCAGTTTCCTTTAGCAGCGCTTGAACGTCCACGAGGTGAGTGGTATAATCATTACAGTGATACTTGGCTAACTACCGACGAAGGCCTCAAGGCTGACCAAAAACATGAATGGGATTTCATCACTAGAAAGTCGGGAAACAAGACTTTATTGTGAGTAACAACTATCTTTGCGTCGACCCCCATTGTTCAAATTACCTTTAATCAAGCCTGAAGACAACGCTTGATTCTGCTCGACATCCATTTGAAACACGCTGGGGAAAGGAGATCCGAGAAACTTCAGAACTGCGATTGAAAATAAGGAATGGAGAGTGCGTCCTGCTCAACAAACACCTCAGGATGACCAGGCGTAATCGTGGTGTCCGGGTCAACGAAACCCGCGCTTCACAATCGAAACATCCGCAATGTAATTGTTAAGAACGGGTTGATAAAGAATCCTCGGATCTTGGGTTCTGAGACGAAGGAGTCGAGGACACGTACGTGTCCTCTCCTCTCCTGAGATATGATCGTACTAACTTTTCACCTGCAGACACCGCTCCCGGACACCGGCCAGAAGTTACCAACGAGGGAGTCAAACGGGTAATAACCGAAGTTGTCCTCAGGCTCCGCTGGCGGATGTTAAGGGAAAGCAATGCCAATGTCCTCGTCCTCGTCAGGGGCGGCCGGCTTCCGGAGTCTGAACTTGCGACTCCCAATTTCATTGGGCGAATATATAAACTCAAGATCTAGCATTGTCGGCTACCCTACATTCGCTTTGGTGACGAAGGAGTGCGCGAAGCTCATGGTGGGCCACTGCTATAGCAAATGCAAGGTCAGTTGCATTATTACTCGCTTGATTATTGCCTTACACTTTGCCAGGTTGTCATCGTAAACAAGACCTCCCCTTACTTCGTTTGCAGGAGCACAACCACCTCATGCCCTTCAGTTCACACTACCGTTCCTTACCGGACTTGACGAATGAGTTCAATTTCAAGTGCCTCAACTCCCCAAAGCGTTGAAAGGATTCGTAGCGCATGGGAGCTTGGGCTATGAAGTGCAATTGACGCGGCTTCTTGAGAGGTATAGCTCGCGTCAAGGTTCAAGTTGTCTTGTCGTTGATGGTTGAAGCTTTCAAAGGCAAACATAGGGCTACAAACAACCGAGACAGTCAACCACATTTGACGTTTCCCCTTCCTCCTCGTGGACCATCTCAACAGCGCTACCAAGAACGAAAAGCGTCAACCGCAACTCGTTGCCACAAGTTCAAGCCTTTCCGCCTGCGGGTTTCCTCTTGACCAAGGCAAGAATGTCCAACAAGAAATCAAAACAGGCATACCTGACTTGCCTTCAGGTTAGCCATTGCAGAACGTTGACAGAAATGCTCCTCATTTTGACCCAGCGGTCGACTGGGTCCGAGACAAGTTGCTCCGCCGAACATATGAAATCTGGCGAGGTTAATAACAGGCAGACATTCAATCAAGCACAGTCACGCGTTGTCTCCGCGATTTGGTTTGCATCCTGGAGAGAAGGAGCCCTCGCAAAGGACTACTGCCATAGCCAAAGTAAGTTCTGCAGTCGCATTGTAAATACGTATGTGTTGACTCACCCTTTATCAAAGCCAGCAGCACCAATGGTTGACATGAAGAATCTCTGTTCTCTTGACCGCTTGCGACCATTGGAAGCTTTCCACTGTTAGAGTCCTTGTCCCTAGCCGAACACGAAGGTCCCAAGCGAAACGACTCTGTCTTTTCCTTGTCTCTATCACCTGCTCCCCTTTGTTCGTACTACGATGAATTATCAAAGACTGGCTATTCGATTTACATACCTCTACACGCTAGTTATACAGATACAAAAAGTATTATTATAAGGAAGTACAATGTTCATTACCAGACAGCACCCTTATGCCTTTACCCTCGAATTCCGACTCAGGAGCTCACTGAGTTTGTTTGCCGCAACACCCTTCGACAACCTGAAGTCGCTCAAACTTTCAAACTCGCCCTGGCCTTGCCCCAGCCCACTCCCACTTTCACGCCTCCCGGAGAGCATCAGTGAGAACCTCCTCGACCTGCCAGGTGTCCCCGCAGCCTCCTTCGTAGGAGAAGCCGTAACACTGGTGTCCCCTGCATCCCCAGCATCAATCGTCGTACGTGCTGTAACGCTGGTGTTCTGCAATGCAATGGCAGGAAGGGAGAATCGTTTGCTCCTTCTGGCCGTGTCCTCTCGTCTCGCCTTGCGCGGCGAAGAGGCTGGGGAAGAAGCCAAGGAAGGCGTAGGGGTAAACCAAGCTTCTTCACCCTCCTCCTCATGGTTGCCTTCCTCATTGTCCTCCTCCTCTCCTTTCTCGCCCTGCAGCCTCGCCTGCTCCTCAAAATCTTCTAAAATCTGATGATAACTCCTCAGTCTCTGGTGCGGTCGTAACCGGAGTCTCCCTTTCTTCTCTCGATCATCCGCAGTGGCGTCACCATCGAATGAGGCATCGCGGCTGGGTGTGAGGTCCAATGCCATCAGTGCCTGTGGTTGCTTGTCCACAGGGAGTGCGGGCATGGATACCCATGACGGGAGGCTCGATAAAGAGGTAATTGTGTCTGTTGAATTTTCAGGCAGATTTGAAGAGCGTTTTTCTGGAGAGGGTGGGTCGAGAAGGGGGAAAACGGTATCGTAGCACGCGTCACAAGCACGTGCGGGTTTACTCAATTCGTTTTTAGAGTTCGAGTCTGAGATGAAGAATGTCTGGAATCCCATTAGCACTGTGCGAAGCGGGAAGATGGAGTACTCACCCTTCCTGAACAAGCAGCACAGACGCATCGTCCGCAAAGTCGACAGTGATGCCTCCGTCTCCGCCATCCAAACATCTTTCCGCAGCGCATGCACCCTTCCGTTTTGCCATCTGGAATCCAGATTGCTGGAACCCAATGCTCCACCCTGCCCCGTCGCTCCTTCTTGTTGTCCTTGGCCTTCTTCCCCTTTTGACTGCTGTCGCCACTTGCACGCACAGTTCCAAGTCGGTCGTCGGTCAGTGGAAAGGGGAGAGCTTGTAATGAACGGCGAACATGATTTGTGGAAGTCGATGAAGTGAGCGTCGAGTTTGGGTTGGTGATGTTCAACGACACGAGCAACTGGGCTTTAGCTTGCCGAATTTCAGAGCCCCAATCGTCTCGTTCCTCATCGGTGCCAGCATATAGAACGAAACTCCCTTCAGGGCCAAGAAGGTCGAGTCTCCCCAACTCGTCAGGGCTAATGATCACCTCTAAATCCACGAGCTCCGCACGTCCTTTATACACCCACCGCTCTTCCGCGCTTGTGTTACGTTTTATGGGGCTATGGAGTGGTGGCTGGAATGACTTGCGTTGAGGTTTGCTGGGTGTGACCGGTTTTGAAGAGGACACGTCCGCTGATGACGGATTAAATGTCGGAAGCTCTGCCTCACTCTTACTCCTAGTCCTAGCCATGGCAGGCGCACTCGTCTTACTCCAGTCCCATGAGGTATCTGAGGCGTCCGCGGGCGCCAACCACACAATGCAATCAGAGAACAGGAGAAATTCACGCTCCTTAGGTGATTCACTCCGCTCCATTTGGAGGAGGGGGCCACGCTTAAGGAGGGTGCGTCCAGGGGTAATGAGCTGGAATGGAAGATTTGGAGTGGCACGCTGCAATGCAAGGAGGGCGAGAGTCTGTGCATGAGTATGCAGGGATGTATTCAATGAGAGGGTTACTATATCCCAATTAGTGAAAAACCATCAAAGATAAAACGCGTTTGACTCACTTTTTGACACGAGACTATGGACGATTACAAGGCGGCCATGTTCGGGGTCGTCTCGATCTGTGCAGTTGATCAGATCCTTCAAGAGAAGTAGGTAGCGTGGACAGCGTTGCACAATGGACAAAAGCCAGTCGCGCAGCTTCAGTTTCCCGCAACGAGGGTCTGCTTCCTGTGACTGGAGGAATGTTGCAAATGTTTGGTTGTAATGTGGGTTCGGGTGAGTTGTCGTGGGTGGCGTGATAAGTTCATTCAGGGCAGAAATCGTGGATGGAAATGCGGTCACAAAGGGGGTATACAGGGACAAGTAAGGAAAATGTGAAAGAAGGATGGGAGAAAGTGGTGGGGTATCTTGGAAGGAGTTCGATGCAGTAGAATCAGACAACAGAGTGGTCAATGCAGAGAGAAAAGAGCGATGAAGATTCCATATGTCTATGAAATTTGAAAAGATGGATGTGAGTGCTGAACGATTTAGCAGAGGTTCCGGGGTATCAAGAGATGCGATAATTGGTGTGAGGAAGTGCTGTGAGTCGCTTTAGTTGAGAAAGCAAGATAGGGCTACGGTACGAATCTCACCGAATATATTAGTTCCAACCCATCAACGTAAGCTTTCTCTGTCGCGTGGAATTCTTCAACGACCTTTTGTCGCTTCGCGCTGCGAGAGTTATCGACAGGCTTCACACTTGAATCACGACGTCTGACTCTTCGTCTCGGTGACTCGACAGATGTAGGTCGCCCACTGAGTCCCCTACTGCCGTTAACGTTTCTCATGAGACTTGGCGATGCCTCATCTTCAGGGAGGGAGTCAAATGACGCAACGCTCACGACAGACTGTCGGTGCACCAACGAAGGTGCACTCGGGAGAGATATCCTCCGGAATGGAAGATATGTAGACCTGTGTGGCGACTGAATCGGCCTGATTCCTGCTTCAGAGCCGGGAAAGTTCACACTCGACGGCGGGGCAGTTGTTGCTAGAGAACAAAGATGAGAATGGTTGTTAGATATCGTCACAATCCAGCTCAACTTACCTGAGGACATTCGCCGCGAATATCAGTGCAACCCTGGTCGCGTTTCTTGGGCAACTTGGCTTGAGAGAGGATTATCCGCGACGATATCCTTCCTCTGCATGAGGCAGACCTCAGCCGACTCTTTTTGGAATTCAAGATTCGATTGTCTATCATGACCTTTACAATCAAACACGCCGACCTTGTTCGAATGAAACAAACACGCAGTTGAGGGGAATCGTCAGTTCAAGTCTCGCCACTGTGGTATTGAGGTTTCAAAGCGACAGGTATTGTCAATGTGACCACACCATTAATTAGTACTTACACGCCAATTGAATTATTTTGATGCTGCAGGCGTCTCCCTGAGTGTCCACTTGACAGCCGTCAAATCCCTTAAAAGGGACTTCTTCCCTTCAATACCCCCTTCAATCAAATCCTTTCACATCGAATAGATAAGACTAGTACTCAAGAGGCGGTCTTTTACAGGATGCATTCAGAAGCGTTGACTAAGATTCCGACGTAGGTCGGGGAGTACTCGGATGTCGCACCGTTGAAAAAGCTTCTTGCTTCACACACTCGCCCACAAGCATAGGAGTTCCGAGTAGTACTGACAAGCTGCGAACCGATGACATTCGTCGGCGAGATATCGGTGAAATGAGGGACGAAGCGTCGACGGAGGCTGGGAGCAATGAATGCTTATTTCGGGTTCCATGTCAACATTATCAGATAAAACAATAATAAAAATAACCTTTCATCATAATGGTTTCGTGGCTGGGAGATACTAATAGCACATGGTAAGCACTGCAGGGGGACAACACAGGAGGTGGTGCAGGAAAAGAAAGACGAAAGAAAAAGCATACGGAGTAAAATATTCCGCCGTGCACACACACATGGAGGCTTTATCAACAGAGACGCTTGTGGACGATTGAAGCCGGCGCCGTTGCGTCGCGAGAGTTCTCAGAAGAGCATTGCCCAGAGCAAAGAATGTGACAGAATATTCATATGTTTTCCTAGATGTTCCACCATCAAAGATTTCGAGATATAGAACATTGCCTGATAAATCTTTTCAGGTGAATTTCCCACTGTGATATGGAAGTATTACTTACCCTCCTCCATGGGAATTTAGAAGCCCATGTCTGAGAAATAAGCATCGGCAAGAGGGAAAACGCTAGCCGCAGTTGTTTTTCCAGAGAAGCGCTTTGCCAAGAACGGTCATCGATCATCGTCGGAACAGCGAAAACCCAAAGAATCGGTTTTAACAGCAAACTTTGGCTTCATACAGCCAAGACGACATGAAAAGAAAGCCAACAAAGGGCGCTGAGAAAATGTGGATGCAATCGGAAAGGAGAGGCATAGCCGCCTCCATGAGAATTATCCATTTTGAACACCGCGGCTGGCACAACAAAGTTCCAGGGCCCAGAGCCTCTTTAGGTGAAATTGTGTCCGTGATATTTTCTTGTCACCGCGAGATGGAAGCCGTGGCCCGTGGGGCATCAGGGAAATACCAACAGGGCCGTAGTCTGCCGCAGTACGGTGCGGATCGATGCGTTCATTCACATGTAGTTCTCGTGAAAGCACACGTAAATGAAAGAGAGCAATTGCTTCAGGCTCTTGGTTGCCTTGGAAGACCTTCAAGTTCCGCCGTTCATCTTTTTTTTTTCGTGTGGATCGAGTGATCATCGGCTTGGAGGGGCCGAGGCTTGCTGACTGAATTGGGGCTATTCTCAGCACGCTGAAGGGACAGGGTTCGGAAGGCGTGAAACACTTTCTCTCAGGCTCAAAGGAGACCGTTTTGCCTCAGGTGCTGTGTCTCCACGAGACGATCCAATTTACACAAAAGGATCATGTTTCAGGGATCCAAGAGCAGACAGTACGCATTGTCGAGGGTTTTGTAAAAGTTTGCATGGCCGAGGGAAGGAAGGATTTCGCACTGGGAGTTGTCAAGGGCGTCATGAATGTCGTATGGTGAGAACGGCGCGCGCCTAGTTGTGTCATCTGGCAAAAGACGGAGACTTTTGACACAACTCCAAAGATCTATGAGAGATTTCTTCGGGATGTTTCTAGCGGTGTTCCCAAGACGAATGACCCCAAGCCATCTTCATACCGATGAAAATGCCACAACTCCAGGAGTGAGAAGATTCACACACCATAGACAAGGAGCGCTATTCCAATTTGACATCCATCATCATTATGCGCGCAGCCGCTGTTGTGCTGCCTGGCAGTTGACCCAAACCTTGGATTTCCAATTCGTAGGGGACCTGGTGTCGTCGACAGCGCCATCGAGGCGAAAGGCAGGTCAGATGACGACACTAAAACAACAGATGTGTTTTCAGCACTTTCAGGGCCCCAAATGTCCGTTTTCTGGTGGCAAGTTGATTGTTTGCCGGCGCCGCTAAATAACTGAGTTGCCGTGCCTCACCTCAGGTTTTCATAGCTCAGGCGCCCCTTGAACCCTACCTGAGCTAACGGATAAGATCAAATCTCAGGGTCACGCTCCGTCCGATGTTTATCATTTTCGGCAGAGCTCGCTGACCAGTTACGGAACTCCGTTGGTGGGTGAAGCGTTTAGCGCTGATGATCATCTCAAGCGTACGTTCAACGTCCAACGCTGATCGATGATCCACCATCATGATGCAACCTTCACGAACATGGGCCAGAGCACCCGAACTGCGGTAGTTGGTGGTAGTGTAGATACTAAGGAAGAAACGTCGAAGACGCCCTAAAGTCCTCATCACCCACCCAATTCCCTCAGCCCGTCGAACCGTGGCATCCAGATGTCACTGGGAGAAAAAAACCGAAGTCTCGCCATTCGGACACGATCATAGCTCACAATCTACATCTCGAAATCTATACACACGATGTTGGCATGTCCGATATTCAATGATCATGACCAGCCTTGGATTCGCGACAAATCGGCCTTTCATCTCTCCCCACAATATTCTAGACCGAGCAAGACACCAGGACGCCTCACCTTTCTCTCTAACGTGCTTCCCTCGCATTCAGATTGGGACGGACTATTCCTTTCGCGTGCTGGTTTCTCACAGGCCGCCATGATATCACCATATGCGGAGCAACTCTCTCACTGGCCTCTCACAAGACTGAAAGAAAACAAAGGCTATCACTTGGCCTTGCAATAGGTCTGACAGCAGGGTTTGGGATCGTCATCAATTGCGCCACATATGGATGGGCGCAGCGGTGAGAATCCAAAGTCATTAAGTGTGAGCTTACTGAAAAAGGCCAACTGCGAGGATCCAATTCAACCCGCGGAAAGACAACGTCTGAACGTGGATGGGGTGCTCTTACAAATCTCATCAAATCATGCAAATACAAGATATTGCATTTCGCGTCAAGTGCCTGTGGGCAATCGAATTAATCAAGGACCTTTGATACAATGATGATAGCGACGCGGCGGTGGGGGAGTGAGTCCTTCAATAGGACTTAGGAGGCTGCACCACCATCGAAAACCTTGGAAACTCCGCACTGTCTGCCACCCGACGCTATGGGTATACTGTCTTTGAAAGTTATCGGATTGTAGCGAGATCATGATCGCAAAATCAGGAAATAACTAGGCATTTTACAAAGCATCTGGACTACTCAAGTCGATATCGATGGAAGGTGCGATCATTGTTCGCGATAGCCTCTGGAATCTACCCCTTCCACGGTGATACTTATAGTACAAGATGAAGTTACTCGATAGACGTTCTTAGCCTCGTGTGTAGATCGTACCCCAATTCGTGTAAACCAACAGCAACGCAAGGTGTGAAAAAAAAAAAAACACAATGCCTTCTTTAAAAATTCCCCTTGTCAAATGTTATAACAAATTCAAGCCACCACCAGTGCCTCAAGCCTCATTGCGAACAATGCCACGCACGAATGTGAACGTGGAGCTCCGTTTAGTAAGCACAAAGGAATGTCACGGTGCAGCCCGAACTTTGTCCTCTACAGCTTAAAACGCACACGAACGTGTAATCATCCGCGCGTTCCGCCCGTGCGTATGGTCACCTCGCCAGTGCGTCTTCTCTGAGCTGTGCGAAGGAGCTGATGTGGTTCCCTGCGCACCGGTCGGCCCGTCCCGCGCTGTGGGAGTAGGTTAGCATATACAGATTCTCTTCCAAGTTCCAGCAACCCATAACGCGTACGGAGTCGGACAAACTGCGGCGCATACTCGCCAGCTCCAACTTCATCTCATAGAGTAAAGTTGGGTTAGAGCGTATCACTATCAGAGAATGCAAAAAGTGGCGATAGCAATGGAGAGAGCACAAGTTGAGATTGGGGCGTACGGCGAGAGAGCGCCTGATCTCGAATTGAGCGCAGATTCCTCAGCTGGGCACAGACCGTGACGCGGTGATTATCAATTTTGTGCATGGGAAGGTCTTGAGCTCGCGCTAGTACAGATATTGAGGGGCCAGGGGAAGGAGGGGGGGTGGTGACACTGCCAAGTTTCGTATCGCCCCGAAATCGAATGAATGCCATGACGCTCAGTTCCGCTAACCTCGCTTCGTCCCGCCTCGCACGCTATTGTCCTTCCTTGTTGCGGGCACACGCGCACACGAAAGGTCCTGATTGCATAGAGGAAAAATTTTGACTAAGCCCCTTGCCTAGATTCGAATTTCGACGTGGCACGTCTGCTGACCAGCGAAGCTTGAGAGAATGCGCTGTCTTCGAAAAATCGAAAAAGCGCTACTTGGGCAGATGACCAGGACCCAGCCAGGACCAGGGGGGGGCGGTGTGGACGTTTCTGACCTTGTCTTGTGAAAGTCCCTTTCGTTCCATCCCCAGAAGGGGTTGTGCACTCATTATAAGGTTGTAAAGAAAACGGACTTTGGGTTGTTCCGTGGCATGCCGAGCGGAAGTGTACACAACAGCAAGTACAAAGGCGCCCACCAATGGGAGTTCCGGAGGGCAGCCATGAGCGTGAGTAAGACGCTTTTCCCATGGAATCGCACGAGCTTCGGGTGACAGACATCGTACTTGTCACTTTTTTTTTGCACCCTGAGGTTCTATTCTGGTTGTGTGCGTAGAAAACGAGGAGTGCCTACGTCAAGTTCTGACTTGACTTGACTGGAGACAAACATTCCAGTACAACATCCTCAAGTTTATGGCTGTGTGCCGAGCAAGTTCGAAAATCGCGTGCATTGCATGCTCGAGCGTTACGTTTTGATTGAATGTATATATACGGTAGCTGGATGCCACATTATAGGTAAGAATAAGTAATATGAAGTTGATAAATTTGGGGTGGTTCGTAAAAAAGGCGTTTTCGAGAAAACAGCGTGAATGGTGGTCGGGATAATGCGTTGTGTGATGAAGAGTGTGGTAGTACAAATGCTGATGATGCTTTTTGGTGGTGCAGTTGAGAATGCTGGGTTCTAAGTGATGATGGTGTTGTGTACAGATGTGACCAAGACGAATTGCGGTGATTAGCACGAAAGCCTAGTGCAGGATGGATGGCTTTTGAGGTAAAATAGATGTAAACGGCCATAAGGTGGGCGATGCAGAAGGGAGGGGGCGAAGAGGGGCGAAGAGTCCCGGTGTTGGTAGCCTTCACAAGAAGACGATGCAAGGAAGAAAACGATGCAAGGAAGAAGGGTGGGTGGATCACTCGAAAGCGTATTCCACGGCCACGGAGCAAGCTTCGTTGGCTTTGGCATCTAGCCCATGTTGGCGCAGACTTTGCTGAGTAAAAAAAGATGCGTCGCACGCAGGACAGGAGTGCATCCCAAGCGAGACTGCGCTAGCCGCCCCCTGAGATGCCTGCGAACGTGATCGTTTGGATGTGTGGGATACCTAGAGGAAGGTCAGTTATTTGATGTTCTCCACACGTAAAGACGCGGGTTTGACTTACGTTATCATCGTCCTCCTCATCACAAGCGAGCTTGCGCTTCAATGATGATGGTAGGTGGGGTTCTAACAAGCGAAGGGAATCAGCAAGCGAACACAAGGAGGAACTACTGTAAACGCCGGACATACCTGAGAAAGTGGCGCCGATGGATGAGGAGAAATTCTCGCGCCACGCAAGGATGCGTTTCATTCTGACAGAGTACGTTTCTGTAGACGACTCTGCTCGTGTCTGCTCGTGGGATTGGGATGATTCTAGATGTTCTGGTGGGATGTCCGAGGAGCAATAGGAGGAACAGGATGGTTCCTCAGTTGACAGCTGCGACGCAGAATCTTCTGACGAAGAATCGTCGCACGAAGAGGAGGCGGCAACTGAGGAGTCGTTGATGACGGAGGTGATTCGACGAGGTGGGGGTGGTGGGCCCTCGACGAGCTCTATAACTTGTACGGTATGCTGCTGGCGCAAGTAGACGTGGCGTGGAGTGAATTTTTGCTGTGGCAGGCTGCGGAGGAGAATGTCGGAGGAGGCGTCTGAGAGGGGCATGCTGGGGACAATCATTCTGTTGTGGTGGTGAAGAGCGAACATGGTGTTCTTGAGAGAGCTTTCTTGAGAAGAGAGAGAAAGCAGGGTTGGCACGCTTATAGCATGCGTATTTTGTAGTAGTTCTTAACCGGAGTGACTTCTTGGGTGACCTCTTGGGTGCATAGCAAAAATCTGGCAGAAGATCCATCTGACATATCCACGATTATCCAAGAGTCCGATCGAAGATTCAAGATTTTCTCACGTGCCCTCGTTTCCTTTCTTTGCCGCTTCGGGTTTAGTCGCTGAACCAGGCAACACGTAAATCGAGATCCCCTTATCAGATTTCCGTATTTGGTTCTATAACCTCTTCTCACCTGATCCTTGCTCATAAAATCCATATCCTCCGGATTCCCACTCAACAAACAAACCCGCAAGTTGTCCTCACGCCCTTCAAATCCAGGGATGCCCAATTTAAATCACCCGTCTCCTTACTTACCGTACACCATACATAAGCTCACTTCCGTTTTGCCGACATGAAATCATCAAACGGCGCGCCCCAAAGGTTCGCTGGTAACATATCAACATGCATCACCATCTGCAACCTGAAGCGCACGTCGTAACTTCCATATAGCGTGATAATCATGAGCCTACGACCAACGCCTCCTTCCCACGCAACATCTTTCGCCCCCCACGGCTTACCCAGAAAGGTGTAATCATGGTCTCATTGGGGCAAGCCACACCTCCGCCGCCTCAAATTGGTCAATCAACTCGCGCAGAACGGCTCCTTCGGAATGAAGCTGCCTCATCGCTGTCAGAGCCTGCAGGGAAAAGGCACACACACACACGACCCATTTCAGTTATATCATTAACAATAAGAAAAAAACCGTGCCGCTTACCACGTCCCAGAACCTGAAACCCCTCTCTACCTCCAGCTTGGGATACTTGACACCCGTGAACGTTTCCTCACAAATTTCGAGCGCCAACGCCTTGGCCTCCTTAACGCCCTCAGCATTAGGATCCCGAACCCTAGTCCGGTTGTTAATGTGAGTCAGGGCATCAAGATACACCTTGGCGAGAATGCCGAATCCGGTGTTAACCTCAGTTTGGAACGGAAGTGAGAGTGTGATGTCTAACAAATCATCCCGTGCTCGTCGAGCATCATTTCGGAGGAGCATATTCAGCGAAGTGACTTCCAGCAGGGTCCTAAGCGCCCGTGTGAGAGACCGTACAAACGAGTTGAACACCAACAGCTCTCGAGACAGAGGCGCGGACCAAGGTTGCGGCTACATGAAAAAGTTGCATGAGTAACCGTTGCTTACACTGAAGCCCGTACAACCCACCTTGAAGTTGAGCGGCACAATACTAAGCACCCGCATCACAAGGAGCATTGATGACTTTTCATCATCTAGAAGAGCCGAATTGTCAACACAAGTTCAGTTCCTGTAAGACAATGTTTGAAACGCACCTGTCCCAAAGCTCGGCCCACCACTGAAGGCTCGGCCAGACCAGAGATGGCCATGCATTACTCCTGCCCTGACGAGCTCAAGGAACAAGTAAAGGGGGTCTTGGAACTTGTCATTGACGCGGGCCAGCTTAATGGCCTGGTTCATCGCACGCGCCAGCGGAGAATGCGTATGCGAGTTCAACAAAAATCTGTTTGGGCATCCAATTATCAGTCAATTTCAGGAGCAGATAAAAATAAACCCACCCTCGTAGTTCCAAGAAACGCCAGATGACGTTCGCCACAACCTCGTCCTTTTTTTCGAGGGGGATAGGGGGGCTGCTCTTGACTTTGGTTCGCGCGGCCAGGCGTTCCGTTGCCGTCGCACCCAAACACAAAGCAAAGTCGATGGTAGATGACTGATACAGGTGAAAGTCAGCTAACCACTCATGGACGATTCTTCTCAAGAAAAGAGACTTACGTTTTGCCTCCTCAATTCCTCCTCCACAACCGAATAAACAACGTTCCACCCAGCCACCCGTTCGGCAAGCTGAGCCGTCTGCGGAGAGTTGTGCTGGACGGGTTTTTGGTTGTGTCCAGTGGGCTGCTCGAACCAGAAGAAACCCTGAACTTTCTTGTTGGCCCAAAAGTTGAAAGCAACGCTGCTGACGAGGGCAAGCGCCGTGGCTCTTGGCCCAGTTTGGCCATCGGTGATCACTTCCTTGACGAAGCGTTTGTACTCTGTAGTTTCGCCGTTGTCCAAAGGGGGGTTCTCGATGATCTGTCCGCTCGTCAGCCAGACGAGAGCCTGGGGTCCTAACAGCCCACGAGAAAGATAAAAGTATATCTCATCCGGCAACCTATTGGTGAATATCTCGTGGAGATCCTGCGGAATGTCTGCAGCGGTCGGATGGTGAGGATGGTGGTTTGGGTGGCTGTGGGTAGCGGGAGAGGTGATTGCCAGTGGGAGTGGTAAAACCGTGCCTTCCGATGAGAGAATGAGAGAGTATTTGATCATGGAACGTGTCCGAGCATAGTGGTCCGAGTATTGAATGGATTTTACGGCGGGATGTTCGGCGAAAGCGGACACTGCGGCGTGTCCCGACTTGTAGTACTTGACCATGTCGACTGTGGCTTTGAGTGCTTGTTCATGGATAGTTGGTGGGAAAGGCGGCGAGTGATCAAAGCCAACGAGAATACCAATGTCGAGAAACTGATCCTCCGATACTCCTAGGTCTTGTAGGAAAGTCCGCTTTGAGGTATACTGAAAGGAGGGGCTGGCCGAGGTTAAGTCGAGAGAGGTGATAAGCTTGTCGACGCTGGGGTAGAGGAGGGTATCCGTGGGCCCGTAGATGGCATGTATGTACGACTTGGAATGGCGTTGGAGGTAGATTAACTAAAGGGGGCGAGCAACAGGTCAGAATATCAACAAATTAACAGGGTGAATTGGCCGCATACCTGAGCCCAAGCTACATAGGGAGCAATGATGAAATCCACGTTCCTATGCCGGAAAATCCTAAGCACCATCCTCCAGAGGTCCCACTGGGCGAAACTACTCCGTCCCTCAAACAATTTTGTTGCGGCTTCCTCCTGACCAGCCTCGTATTTTGCCCACGCGTCACGTCGGTCTCTGCACGCCTCGGCATGCTCCAAATGATGGTTCTGCTTCCACCGCTTGTTAGGGATAAGGCCAGGGAAAACGAAAACGGGTTTAATCCGCAGTTTTTCAAGGGCGCGCAGGTCAGATTCGATGCGCTGTGTGAGCGCCAAAGGCAAACCGCCAGTGGCAGCGAGCAAGGGCTCCCTCGAAGGAGGGTTGTCCGTCAGTTGTTGGAGGTAATAGGACGCATCGATACCAAGTCGGGAATCTGAGAGCACGGAGAGCGGAAGAGTTTGCAGGTGTTTTCGTTCAAAGAGGTAGTCTGTATCACAGGAAAAAAGTCAGCGAACTTTGTCTTGCTGGGTTGACTGAGCAAACCAGATGTCATGTCATGGTTGACGACTCTCACTTTCAAGATGCTTGATAGGCATTGAGGCGGGTGGACGCTCGTCAGCGAGTGGTCGACGGCGAGGAGGGTGTAGTCGTTGTCAACGACGATGCAACGTCAACAACTCTTGTGCTTACGTAATGAAGGTTGAAACTGACGCTCAACCACTTTCTTCCTCCCCGTGGCATCCATCATCAACTGGGCGAGCGATTGGAGTCGCCGTCTCTCTATTGACCTCCCAACGAAAAAAAAAGTGTTGTTGAGTTTTCTTGTTCGTTAACCCTTAAGGCGGAATTTCCAGCGGAACAATCTTGACGCTTGGGGATCCCTCAATGAACTCAACAACTCCGCGATGCGCTGTTGTGCACAACTTGTAACAACGTGGCATACGGAACAGTGTCCATGCAATTGTATTTTTTACCCATTTTCTCCGTTGAGTTTCTTTTTCTGAGGGCATTTCTTCAATTTCTCACCAGGCGTAAACCCAGCTGTCCTTGCCATCCCACGATTGCTCTACTTCATCCTCAACCCTATCCGTTGACGTCGGATTCCATGGAGCTATGACATTTGTTTCTATTCGCTCGAACTCAGACACCTGTGTACTTTTTTCCCACTTGTTGGTATCAAAATTATGGGGTACCTGATATCCTGGACACCATCTTCGACGGACTTCGGATTTATCTGGCTTCCTGACTTGGCACTGCACATTCCAAGCACATTCCGCTGTCTATGCACAGCAACGTTCCATCTGGTTGGCTCATTTACATCTTCTCGAATCTCTTCACACCAAAGCTGCACACTCTTCCCAAAATTCACACGCAAATATCGCCGAAACAACAGTATCGGACTCGTCTCCCCTGCATTCGAGCACCCTCACTAGCGACCGGCGTCTTAAAGCGCTAACTTGTCATTAATAATGTCGGTAAGGCAACATCTGGTAATTTCTTTTACTATTATAGATCATGCCGTTTCACTGAACCTGAACCGTTGCTCCTTCACAGGTTTGCGGTCTAAGAATTACTACTAACTCACCCTTGCTGTGATTCGGCAGGTGTTGTTGTGTCCAAACTATCCACAACCAAGATACACACGTCGGAGATTTATCGGCGCAGCTGTCTGTAAGTTTGTGACAATCGCTAACACGGATTCAAACGCTAACTATGTACTCCTTATTTTACGGAGCGATAGCGCCGAGGCCGCGCCGCATACTTGAGGCTCTCAATTTGATTGTTAGATTGCAGGCCCAGCGAAGTTATATCCTGCCTATTCGCAGAAAACCCATCGATTCGATAAGCTCTGGGATTCAAGTCGATCATCGGGAAGATACTTTCGTGCATATCTACTCGCCCGAAAATTCAGCACACCTCAGTACTAATCACACGCTATCACTGACAGTGCGCGCTCATTTCGAGGAACCTCTGTGGCAAATCTTGATCCGAGGAACGCAGGTATTTATATGCCGCGGAACCGATGGGATTGCGCGCCAGCCTCATACATTTTTCTCTGTTTCCCTCGTTGATCCATCCGTACCATCCTGTGAGTGTTCCCATGGTTAAACCGGCGGCGCGTACCAGTACATTGGATTGCGCGACCACCTTACACATTTTTCTCTGTTTCTCTCGTTGATCCATCCGTACCCTTCTGTGAGTGTTCCCATGGCTGAATCAGCGGCGCGTACCAGTACATTGGTGACATACTGAATGTCGATTCCACGTCAAAAATAAAGGAGATCCGTCATTTGGATTGTCCTTGTGAGTTGTCCCTGCATTTTTTAAAATACGGCGCTTTATTTATGAAAATACTTGAAAGAGTCTGCGAAACTTGAGATGATGTCAAAGAGCAAAGGCGGTGCTAAAATACCCTCCCACCATTGATTAGTTCCGTTTCTCAGCGGCTCTGCAGCTACTGCCAGGCGACTAGAGTCAAAAAGGCAAGTATTTTCTGCCGGCGTCCCTGAACGCTAAATAGACTTTTCAGTGTTAAGTTGTTTGAAACTCACTCGAGCAAGACCGGGTAAGAACTTGCTGTCAAAAAATCGCCGTATCACATGGATTATTCGTGTGAGCAGACTGATAAATCTATATCAATGGCGCTGTGCAAAATAGGACACATGGAGCTCCAAGGTGGAAATCATGGCCGCAAGGGGATGAACCAATCGTTGCCGAATGTCGCTAAATCATCGAACTTGAAACCTGACTTGGGGAATGACGACGCACACGGATCCTTCGCCTGTACTTTCCGTCAAAGTCCCCCACTCAACTCAATTCGTAGTCAAGACGTTTCCACGATTTATTCAACAAATGCCGTGGTAGGCGCATGCGCGGTTGTTGACTTGAACAATCATTGCACCCACAACGGCCCAAAGAATTGGGGCGGGAATTCGCAACGCCGCTCAGTGTCCGAGATTCAAACTAAACGACGGATTTACTAGTATGTGGCTTTTTTTTGAACTCAATATACCGTGAGAAGGAATTTGCAGTTGGGGAAGCTGTAGAACTTTGACTCGTAGTAGTAGTGGCATATCTTGAAGTCAAACTATCGCGAACAATAAATCTTTTCTTGACGTCCCCTAATTAGGTCGGTGCGGGGAGCCGACGCGATTTATTGACCCATAAGGCACATAAGATATTTGCTGTTTTTGGAGACCATCCAGAGTGATTCTCATGCCCCAGAAAGTAGCCGAAACCGGCAGGGTTAGTCTGAATTGGAGGGAAGATAACCGCGATCCCGCAATGATAGACGGTCGGCTTTCGTCGTGGGGTCCTCATGAGATAGATCATTTGCGAGGATGAAATAATTCCGGAAGTTTTGAAGGCCTTCGGAGGCCAGTGGTGAAGTCTACAATCTTCGTCTTGATGATCACGCGAACATGGTTCTTGCGGGTAAAAACCCTAAACATAGCCCGATAAGCCAGCTTGTTGCGGCACGCTGCGCACTCGTTGTGCACATATTTTTTGATGCAGGACACGTCTGGATATAAAGAAGTTGTTACCGGACATTTACGGAAGAGAGTGAACAGATATTATGTCTCTTCACCTAATGAGCTGGTTATTTTCGAATAAGCAGACTTTCTTCAAGTTTCTGGAAGAGTTCAGGGGGCATGAACAAATTGAGTTCATAGCCCCACCTGGTAGACTTCAAAAACAGGTGTGAGCCTTTCAAGATGTGGCTAAAGAGCACTTGAGAATGAATCAGCAACGTTCCTAACTCCACAGGTACAGTGCGGTCGCAAGTGGGCACTGCGACAGCCCAGGCCACTGGACTGTCAAGGTGTTATCTGACGAGATAACCTTCAATGACAATCAGAAAGCCTGCGAGGGAATTGTAACACAAACGAAGAGCCTTCGATGTATCTGTTTGTTCATAAGAATGCATACCGCAACGATGACCGATGGGATAAACCGCAGATCCAGTGGATGTGGGGAAATGTCCCTGATCAAGACATTTTAAGCTCCAGTCTTGTAGTGCCAGGGGAGCAGAGACATGTCAATTCCGGAAGGCTCATAGGCAAGATAGCGCAGCGTTCCAGATTAGCGGGCGCAATCAAGCAACCAGCATGAAGTTGACCAAAGAACGGTGAAGGATTGCGATCATACCAACATCGAAGAGAGGCCGTATTTTTTTGTCGCTTGACAAGACCTGTTATTTCTTTTCAAACAGTCGAGATACTGCAAGTCCGACGGAGGAAACGGTCCAGACATGGACCTTTGAACCTGAACTGAGCATAAGCTTATCATCAGGGACATTGACATGTCATGTCAAGGTTTGCAAAAATGGAGGGCCAGGGGCCCACCCTCGAGGGCAAGTGCTTAATGATAGGCGCACGTTGGTTGGTGGAGGTTGGGAGGAGTTCAAGTTTTCGGCATTCCCCGAACAAGTTCATACAATTCGCTTCCCGCTTTCGACCCAGCTCCCAACTGCTCTTCATCGTCGGGCGTCGGTGAGCAGCGTTTTACGAGAAAATGTCAAGTCAAAAATACGTGAACGTTTGTGTTCTTTTACTCAAGTGCTTCAAGCGTAGATTGAGAGGAACAAGCATGGTCACACGTCTTGTCAAAATTAGCTCAATGCTCACTGGCAGCTCCTTTGATATTGCTATGACGGTGGGTTAAATTAAATTGAGTCAGAAAACGTGCATTTTTAGGTGGGTTCTTGTGAATTCCAAGGGATATCAAGGGAAGTGGTGCAAGCACTAGGGTTCAGCCTGGCAGTTAAACATCTTCTAGATTTTCTCGAACTCAGAATACATCCGTAACTTGTATGTACTATGTTCAGTCAAATACGTAGAAAAAACCAAAACGGACAGTGCGACTTGATTGGGAACATGAAGTGGAAACGTGACCTTATCTTGACTTCTACTCCAAGGAGTGCCCCAGATGCATTCACTTTTTTCCCATCCTTCGTCGCATCAAGGGAATTTTACTCCCGCTCGCGGTAATCACCAATTTGAACTCGAAAGGCGGAAGAAAACAAACAGATCAACTAAGTCACCTTACTTACCCTCAGGCTGGGGCTGGAGACCATCTTCAACCACCAATAAGGCTCTTAACAAATTTCGACATGAAACACGGGGAAACTCAAGTGCCAGGGACAAAAAGTAATGCCGCTTTCAAGAATCTGCATGGGCGTTGTGTGTACTTATAAAAATGCAATCCAGACGCGATCAGTGAACAAAAACCCATAAAAAGAAGAAAAAGAAATGCAACACAACTTAAGCGTTCGGACGTCTCGGCCAACTTGAACTGATAATACTATGGGCCGCACTCTTCGCAGCTCGCATGCACACCCACTTACTCTGCGGGACACAAATAATGCCGATACTTAGTCACCCCCACCGACCCTCGGACGGTAATGTAAGTATGTGGTTCTCACCGGCAAATATACGAAACAGCGACTCGGTTGGCGTTTCAAAATAAATTGAGTAGAGGAACTCGAAGCAAACATGTCCACAATCTCAGAGCGCGGCGTATTACTATCTGCTGACCTACATGCGACTCGGAGGCTAACTCGGTGCCGACCACAGGCGAACCCAAAAAAAGAAAGGAAATGGATCTGGATGAGGAATGCAGGACATTTTGCACACGGGTAGCCTCATCATGGCAGGGTACTGGTGTTTGTAGCTGCTATTACATAAATAAAATAAAATAAAATAAAAAGAGGAAAAAAGCGAAAGAAAAGAGAATATTTCTTATCTTATCTTATCTTCTATACATGAGCTGTAAACTACTAGCCCATCCTTCCATTTCCACCTACATCTGGGCAGCTCTGGAGCACTTTCAAGGATGTAGGTTGGAGTAATTAACCCTTTTTTTTTTTGGTGGGGTGCATGTGAAGCACTTCCACTTTGATGTTGAATTACTTAGTTTTGACCAAACAGGATTCTTTCTTTGTACATCTACAACCTGGCATTGTGATTTTGTTTTTGAAAGTTTGATGATAACTTACAGTAGTTTTCATGTGTGAAACTATGACATGCAATGCTATAAAATGAAAAATCTCATCCCATTTCCCTTTGCATGATTACCATTCCATATAATTGCAGCTTTGCTCTGGATCTTGGTTTTTCTCTCATGCATAACCTTTGTAAACAACTAGAAGTCATCAGAATCTCCATCCCAGATAATCATACAACCATCTAAACAAGGAGAAAAAAACAAGGGACACACCAGCTGTACAATATTCTTTCCATTAGATAGGGTAAAATTTTCTGGGTGATACAGTCAAGTGTAAGACTTATGCAAGTGCTTGAAAATATCTTACACAGAAAGACATAATCTATCCAAAGCTTCAGTTGAAATTTCAGAAGATTAACAAGCCACAATTTAAAATTATGTTTATCAAAGCAATGAGGTATTACTCTTTTATTTCAAGACTTCAAAATTCTTGTACTCAGGAGTTAATTTCATCCAAAACATGAGAAATGTCTGTTGGATTTCTCAGGGTTATTTCTATGGGATTTCTT
Organism: Laccaria bicolor S238N-H82; assembly: GCF_000143565.1. Taxonomy (NCBI): domain Eukaryota; kingdom Fungi; phylum Basidiomycota; class Agaricomycetes; order Agaricales; family Hydnangiaceae; genus Laccaria; species Laccaria bicolor. The sequence goes on from NW_001889895.1 coordinate 431,634, forward strand.
TACAATTTTTCCAGTTGTTTTGGCAGTTGACCAAAAATTGCCATAACCCCACATGCCATTTTGGTAGTTGTAAATGGCCTATGACCTGTGACTGTTGAATTGATAAAAATGGCACAGTAGCAAGTTCAGAATTCAAAAATGTCAATTTCAACTGATGTTGCTGATTTAACAATTTTTTTAACAGTAAAATGCATAAAAATTTGGTAGCTCATACTCATGTAATAATCTCAGTATAATGTCGATTTTATATGATGTAAAAATGTAGTGGAAGACTGCAGAGAGGGCAAGTATTACAGAAGCAGGCTGGAGATTATTGCTATCACATAAGCAAAAGCATAGCCACCTGCTATCACATAAGCAAAAGCATAGCCACCTGCTATCACATAAGCACATAGCCACCTGCTATTATGTAATAGCAGCTACAAACACCAGTAGACTGCCCTCATCATGGATTGCTATATATAAAAAAAGACCCAACCGCGAGTGGGTAATTCGGGTCTGGAAGCTAAAGGAAAAACTCGGATGGTAGGCTAGAAACCGGAGTCCCGCTGTCGTTCCAATTACAATCTTATGATTATCATTCGAGTGAGGATTCTTGCGAAAATACTTACCGTGACGAGGCGACAGCGCGGGTAAATGAAGTCATTTCGATTCTTTGGTACGAGGAAGTGTATCCTGATTTATCTCTGGGCTCTCTCAGGCTCACGAACGAACGAATGATGAAAAAGATGTCTATCACTAGTGGCATGTGAAGTCAGGGGACCTCAAAAAAGGGTAGGTACTGAGTACCTAGTCGGCGTGTGCTCGAGTACAGGTTGGGAAGAATGAAGGAAGAACTTGGATGTGGGTAACCACGCCCACACCCACAGCACAGTGCGGTGCGGGCGCTGCAGCGTGTAGTATGCGCATAGGCAGTCGGCCACATGTCTGTGAATTTGCTGCGTTCATTCTATTGCTCAGGGATTAATATTCACAGGGAAATGGGGTCCAACTTTCGCGATTACGCGCCAAACCGTGGTTGATCGTGACACACTCGGCATTTATGGGAGTGAGAATTCAAGTTGTGCAGTGTGTTTTTACGACTCGAGGAAAGTACATCCATATAAGTATCACTTGGGATAACAACAGATATGTAGGGTTATATGTGGACCGGCACCCAAAAAAAATGGAGAATAGATAAACCAGCATCCAAAACTGTTCGGCATTTTTGGGAGATGAAGGAGAATCTGCAGGGCATAGAACTATTTTTAGACTTCACATGTCGAACATGGGCAATTCCCATTCCCAAAGCCAAACGACGACTATGCATCCATTTAGGCATTATAATTATCAAAGTATATGTATCAAAGAACTATGCATGGAGAAAGATCAATTTTCTTGATTGGTATGTACGCAGTTCGAGCCCACAGGCTCGTCCACATATTCGGTGCTGTCTGGAGTCTATAATTCTGTAGGCTGCGCGCAGTGGGTGGGGAAGCTTGGCGGGACGTTTTTTTTTTTTGGCTAGTTTCTCATGTTACCTTCAAACCGCCTCTGCAAACGTCCACAAGCCCAGGCGTCATTGTCGAATTAAGATGAGCAAGGTGGAACTTACCGAATAAATTTAAAATTGAGGCGTGGGTGTGGGGTCTGTGAGATGTAGAAATACATATTTGACTCACGCTTGCTGCGGTTAACTTGATCATGACGAGCTCGGCGAGCAGACGTGGGTGAACATGGGAAGAAGGATGACGACTGGCACTGGTAAACACTACATCCAGCTTGGCGTGTTTGGTTAGGATCTTTAACATGTGGAGCCTGGCGTAGAAGGAAGATCCTACAACTTACAAGCCAAAGGAATCCGGACTTGGGGCGTTTGCTTGGAAAATGGCTCTCGGAACGGATCCGCGTTGAAACGTTGACCCCAAAAATCCTGACAAGACGTTAAACAATCCATATAATTGCACACTGAGCAGGTTATACTGTGAGTAAAGTGAAAGACTGCACCGCCCAACGAATAAATTTAAAAGCGCATCTGCGAACTGATAAATCCGGATTGTTCAGTAGTACACACGCCTACTTAACATTTACTTGCGCGCCGAACCGCGGTTGCTTGCTTGTGATTAGAACTCGGCACCGCATGATCAACATGACGCGCGATATGGAAGATGGAAGACTTACCAAGTCGTGCATTACGACTCGGAGAATCTTTCATCCAGCTTGGCTAGGGGGTCGATCCAATCCCAAGATGTGGAGTGTACAGAAGATCTGCAAAAGTAGTAGGGGAGAATGCACTTGGCTGCAAGAACGCCAAGGGTTGTCAGTATCACATGATGGAGACGTATTTGATGACGTCAAGCTCCTGGCTTTGTGCCCGACATCAGATTCATGGTAGTATGTAGAGTGAAGGTGATGCATCACCTTCGAGGCGCTGCCTGGGGATGCTCTTTGGTGCGCTGCCTGGGGATATGTGCTGCTTCGGGGCGCTCCGGACTCGGACGCGCTCCTTCAATTTGACAGTATCTAGAAGATGCGAGAGAACAGAAGCTGGTGTAGAGGATCTACAAAATCAAATTTAGGACGACACATCTATGAACGCCAGGGATGCGACTGCCATAGATGCATATCTGTAAACGTATAGACGTCAAGCTCTTGACCTGGTGGGAAGAAGCGACGATTTACGAGTCATTTCAAGTAGACCGATGAGTATGTCTGGAGGTCCTCCAGTGAATGCATGCTCCCCGGACATATTTTACCAAGAGGAGGACACATCTATGAACTGTCACAGATGTATAAACGTATTGACGTCAAGCTCTTGACTTTGTGGGAAGGACCGACGGTTTACGAGTCATTTCGAGTTCTTAACCAGTGCGTCCTCCAGTGCATGCACCTTGGACGGACGTATTCCCTCCGAGCTGTGCTCGGAGAGCAGATTGCAATGACGCGCAAATGACGCGCGTGGGAGTTGCGTACGGTCGACTTCGGTGTTTGTGGTCGTTATCTTGTGTTGTGAGCTTATAGCCCTTGGGTCTGTCCTCGGTTTGGGGTTAGGACGATTGTCAGAAAACATCCCAGGATTACAGCCACGATCTTATCTTGACGGATTGGCGCGCGTTCCCCACCAAGGCCTAGTGAAAGAAATGACACCTTGGAATTTGGATTCGATTGTGTGTAGCGCGCCGTGGATGGCGCGAATGATTAGCTCATAAGCGACTTGAGCGGATGCACCGAGTTCACTCGACAGAGATGGTTTCTTTGTGAGTGGACAGCGTGGTGTGGTTGTGTTCCGCATGAGGGCGTACAAGTGCCTGAAGGGGCCAAGCTCCAAGGGTGGGGTGGGGTAGTGTCAAGCAAAGTCGTGCGAGGCTCCCAGGCTGGAAATGAAATGAATGGAGAGAGCTTTTTGCGGATTGCTTGCCCCACGTATGGCGTATGAAATTGAAATTGAAATTAAGTTAGGACCGAGCGAAACCCGTGACGCTACAAAAATTATTTTTTTTCTTCCAGGAGTGCCGCCTGCAATAAAACAAAGCATGATCCATCCTGAAACTGAAAGTACTGAAAGCTTGGGATCCCTACATCGGTCCGTAACTGTGAGAGCCGCTGTGCCGTTTTTTACATCATGCATATGCAAAAGTGGTGATAAGGGCGATAATAACGCACGTAGTGGGAATTTCAGTGAGTGGGGGGTCACGGGGTACACTCTCGAAAATTGAATGGGTATCAAACAATAGGCCGGACGTGGGTGGATGGACGGCCGAGTGCTAGGCGTGGTAAGGTCGTGTGCATGTTCAAGATTTTTTTTTTTCGGATTGGAGACCGAATGAGCTTTGAGGGTGGGTAGGTAGAATGACATTGACAGGATAATTCTCGCGAGACTCTGATCAGCACAACCACAGCTTGATTGAGTTCGGGGGGACGGTCAAGGGTGCAGTCAATTTTGCACAACAACAGCAACAACACCGCCAAGAGATGTTATGTATGTTTCAAGCAGTGCACGTGATAGCCAATATATGCAGAAACTTAAAAAGAGTGGCAGGCAGGCAGTCATGAGAAAAAAGGGCGTGGGCGTGGCAAGGTAAATGGATGTCGATGGGCAAGAAGCAAGAAGCTTGAAGTGGTCTGGGGAGAGAGCCGGAGTTGTACGGGATTGCGGAAGTGATCGGGAGGCCATCTTTAAGCACCAGTTGTGCACGGGTCATTTTTTAACTTTCTCGCCCAGTGCACAACTGGCTTTACTACTTGCTTGTCTTGTTTCGTCCCCTCACTTATAACAATCTGGCTTCCTCGTTCTCATCAACAGCTCGACAAACGCCCCCTCCGTCTACCCCAGACTTGTGTCGTGTGCAGCTATCATGAAGGGATGTTTAAAGTGGCAGCACTCTCCCTCGCCGAGTCCCGGGATAGAGTGTACCCAGTCACACAAAAGCGTGGCTTTTGGAGCGCAAATCTGTGAACAGGTGTATACAGCGGACGAGTGGGATCGTACCCCTACCGAACCCGCTCGAAAGCTGTCATATCAGTAAGTCGCTAATTCGGCGGCACTGCTTCTTCTCTCCTTCCTTCCTTCCATTGGACAAGCTGTTAACTAAAGAGTACCAGGGACCTCCTCGAGCTCAAAGAAATCCAACGCTCACTCCCACACGCAAACCAGCCAGCAGACCCGCTCTCGGGCAGGGCAGGATCACACTACCTCTCCGCCGTACCCATCGGGCTCTTACCCCTCCTAGCAGAAAACAACAGTGACTCATCATCCTCCTCATCGTCGCAAAGCTCCTCACCCGTCACCTCACCCTCACCCACACCCAACTGGTCCTCCCGCTTCTCACCACCACCCAGCACCAGACAAGCGCCTCCAGCCCCACAGCAATGGCACCCACCCCACCTCGCCCACCTCCTCCCCGCACGCCCAACCCCGCAACGCCAAAAACCACGATTCGCGTTTCTGCCGTTGTTAGATACACCGCCTACCTCCCCGTATCCTTCTAACCCACCCTCACCCTCCCGATCGCCTTCACCGGATTTACATTCAGACGTGGACCCGCCTACGCCTTCTCTGACGAATGCGTCGTTGGATAGTAGCCCCGTATCGCGCGCGTCGTCTTGTTCGCCTGAGCCGCCTTCGTTGAGGTTGCCACCGCCTATCAAAGCGCGGTCTCCTATTCCTATTCCTTCTATCTCTCCTGGGCATCAGTTTAGCAATAAACATGGAGGAAACGATTCGTATTTTCCCACTTTCCCTTCTTCCACAACTTCGGGTTTGGCTTCAGATGAACCACAACCGGGGATACACCCCTCCCTGGCGATGACGATGTCCATGAGGCTTCACGCGGTACCTTCACCGAATTTGGTCCCTCCCTCGCCTTTGTCGCTTGGTCCTTCGTCCCTGGGAAATATCGTTCCACCGCTTAAACCTCAGAGGAAGAAGAGGAATTTTATTGTGGTTAATGATATTGAGATTGAACTTGACGATGAGGAGGAGGAGGAGGAGGAGGGGAAGAAGGAAGAGGAGGAGGAGGAGGTACCGAAGTCGTCGAATGTTGCTGCGCCGGTTCCAGAAAAACCAACAACGAATCGCTCACCAGAGCCATCACCCCCCCTTGCCCTTCCTCCGTCCCTCTCTTACGTAGCCACGAAACCCCAACTCACCACCATCCCCCCAATTTCCATTCTTCCTCAGCTCCCATCCTCTCCCCCACCACCCACCACCAACCTCAAAATTAAAGCTGCATCCGCGCCTGCTTCCCCGGGGACGGGGGCGCTACATGCGCCTATTTGTTTCAAGCGACGCAGTCCTCCCCCTTCGTCTTCTTCCTCCTCTTTGTCTTTGTGTAAGCCTGGGAATGGGAATGGGAGTAATGGGTCATGTAAGGGGTTCAGCAGTAGTCCTTCGTCGTCGAGCCCGAGCCCTTTGTTGGTTCCTTCTGCGTCGTGACGGTTTGGCGGTCCTGATGCTTTTGTTGAGGGGGAGGAGGAGGGTGGTCGGGAGGGTGAGGGTGGACAAGAGTCTTCGCTTGTGGACGAGTCAACCTCGACTCCAGAAGACGGACGGGAGATTTCTCTAGAGGACAAGAAGACAACATTAGCATTAGCATCAGCATCAGGAACGCCATGGTCTCTCAATCTTTACATTTTATTCTGGGGTTTCTGTTTGGTGGGTTTATTATCTTGGTGGGTGGTTTGAGGGTGGGAGATAGAGTGGGTTGTGGGTATTGTATTACCTCGGTTTCTTTCTTTCGTCCTTCGTCCCCCGTCATCTTATTTATTTTAGGTTTGATTTTTTTTACTTCTATCACCACCAGCCCGAGACGATACTATATTCCATTTCCATTTTATTTGCATACTTCGTATTTTCATTTGGCATCCCCTCATCCTCCCTCTTCCGTACGCTATAATAACATACGTACATGAAGACGTGCCACTCTCCCTTACCTATTACATTCACCTTCCCCCAATCCAATCAAAAATCATCGGTTAGCTCGTATAGTTTGTTGTACCCCGGATTTCATCTTTCTCGTCTCTTTTCCTCTTTTCTTTCCCCTCTTCCCCTCTTTTCCCCTCTCTCTTCTTCCTCTGCCTCGTCTCACATTGACTTGACCTCTCTCTCCATCTCCCTTCCCCGTTCCCAGGAGACAATCTAGACACAGGCTACAGTTAGATTCGTCTTTTCCCCTCTCCTCTACTAAATCCTCTCCCTTTTCCCTCCTCTATCTTCCCCATCTTATTATCGTACATACTAGATGAAGGCGAACTTCGAATTCAACGTGCCTCGATCGCGACTCGGCGTCAAGTTTTAATCTTTTATTTTAACAACTCAACTCAAGTGTGCGTAGTAGGTAAGGATTTGGGGAGGGCGTCTACTTACTCGGCTTTTTCCCTTTTTCGTTTTTTTTTTTTTGGATAGGTGTTGTATTTTTTTTGCACTGGCGCCTTCGCCAGCGCCTCCTCTACAAGTTGTACAACAGCTTGACAACAGCATTTTTTCGGCGTCAGTGCGCGGTGCCTTTCCGCTCAAGCCAATTGAAATTCCAAGGGACCTTCGGCTCGTTTTCGCCATGCTCCCCTAGTTTTGCTTTCCCAGTGCCACCACGTTGTTGTACCCCGCACGGTACCTGCAACTTGCAACTCGAGCGCCAACGTATAGGGAGAGCAAGACATTATGCCTCCACAGCGTCGCAAGTTTCCAAAATACACAACATATCGCATAACGCTCAGCCAATCGAACTTTCAAGGAACTTTCGGCTCGTTTTCGCCATGCTCGCTATGTTTTCTTTCCCCACCACGTTGCCATTGTACCCCTGCTGCTTACAACTTTCAAGTTGCAGCTCGGGCGCAAACGTATCGCAAGAGCAAGAGATTATACCTCAACCGCAAATGTCCAGATACAGAAACCTGAATGAGAAAAAATTCTTGACATGTCGCACAAGGTCAACTTGCAATTTTAATCAGCGTTAATCGTCGCATTCACGATGTTTACATGTCCAGATTGTGTACTCCTGTTTTCTATGAATCCGACTTGAATCCGACCACTCTTTTTTTTTTTTTTTTTTTTTGAACTTCTAGAAGACGGGCGACCGCCCACCTGTCTCGGTCGAAGTACCAGTCGGCCGTCTCAGATCTACTGGGATCTCCATACACACGAACTCACGCATGAGGAAAGGGCGGCCCCATGACGCCGCCCGTACATCATTTCAAATGAAAAGAGCTTCGTAAGACAGTTTTTCTATGTAACGTGGGTACTGAACTGCATGAATTCAGATAACAACATATCTCGAAGCCTCTCGCCACAGCACTAGCGTTATCTAATATCTTCTTGAATAACCAGGCAAAATCCGTCATCTCGCCCGTACAATCTACACTCTCTTGACATGTCCTCTGGGATGGTCTGTGGAGAACTTTGTCAACCACGAACGGTGGAGATTGTCCAGGCTTCCATAAATCAACGGCCCGACTCTCCGCTCAAGTTGTGAAAGAGTTCTCAACGGCCAACCCGTGGGCATGCTGGGATCCGAGGTTTCAAATTACTGTACAACCCTTGCGGAATCTGCTGGACCGCCGGCGGGGCGTCTTCTGAGGGTCGTAACCATGTTGAAAGCCGACTCCGAGTCCATTATGATGATGAGATGTTGATGATGGTTCAGGACCGCCGCTTACCCCAGTAAACTGGCGAGTCCCTTCAATCATGACCTATGACGCGATTTCGGGGAAACTTTGGATCGTTGCAGGCTTGCGATTGATCCGAGCTTGCTACCCTCCCTGGGCGCTACCTCGTCTTGGACGTGGTATTGACTATTTGGGTCGTTTTTTTTGGTGAGTGAGGATGTGAGTAATCGCGATATCGATTTGGTTCTCCATCGAATTCTGCTTCTGTGCGACGCAAGCGAGGAGTGGAAGATATAGATCTTGGTGGGTAAATAGTATCTATTATCAGGCGATTGTGCGGGTTGCTGACAGGTTTCCTGAAGGCTGGATGGAAGGTGAAAGAATGTATGTATCCTGATACGTATGTGTGGTGAGTGACGAATCGAGTATCTATAGGCGTGGATTTCATTTCTTTCAGATTCAGGGTTACTTCCGGGTTGCCTTGCGTTGTAATGTATCGACATCGGGCCGTCTGTGTATCTCCTTCCTCGCCCCGCGCGGCAACGTATCGCATCGTCGCGATTCAAGGTAAGGTCAGGTAAGGTAGCACTGGGGCAGTGGTTGATTCCGGCCGGTAAGAGCGTTATCGTTCTTTCGGAGATTTCGCAGTTCAATCTTTCTTTTCAGCTTCATGATCAATCGTCTTCCAGGTAGACTCATGCATTTGAAGGAAATGAAAACCTCGTTGGTTGACAGGTCGAAAAAGTAGAATAACAAGCTACACGATTTGACGCAACCTTGATGTTTGATACTCAAACCTTGGAATGGCGGTCATTGCGTATCGTCCACCTCAAGTGCGATGATACTTGCTACGAGATTGTAGATGGCCTCTGTTGAAACGCCACTCCTCCAAGTTACAACTTCCAGCAGGTTTTTCTGACTAAAAGGGACGAGATCGGAAGTCTAACGGCAGTAGATCTTTTTTTCCGAACTCAACAACCCACTAATTAGTAGCCTTTCGCGATATTTTATTTTAATGCCATGTAATATGCCAGTCAATATTCCCCAGACTTTCCGCCATCTTCCAACCAGTCCCTCGAACCTCAGCAATTAAAATACTGAATACCCCTTCATATACTTCATATGTTCTTATCTACCTACCAACGCCACCCCTTCTCCACGTTCATTAACATGGATCAATCGATCGAATCAATGAAATGTGCTCAAGTGAAATGGTAAAAATTGTATCGGAATCAAGGGTAGTGCCGTGTTTAAAAAGTCGAGTTGCCTGTTAAATATAGGCCGATCGGTAAAGTCAGGAATAAACGAAGGATGGCGTGTGTGCCCTGAGGCAGAGGTGGTATTAGAGGCGGTGATGAGACGGCCGATGAGGTTCCTGCTGAGGTATGTTGTTCAGCGGCGCAGAAAAAAATCGATTGGCTTTTTTGAACTTGAACACGCAAAAAGATTTCGCTTCACGTCCTATTTTTTTTTCCGAGGCAACACGGTAGGCTGAATCCTGATGTGCGGGAACAGCTCGACTGAGGTCTAGAGATAAAACGTGTTGTCAATTCCAAATAACAATATTCAGCTGTTACCAAAAAAAAAACCTCGCTTTGTTTTTCTTGCATTACTATAGCAGTCTTTTGATACTTCCGGCAAGTAGGCAACACACAGATTATGTGGTGCAAGCATGATTGGAAGAGAGAACCTTATTGATAGATGGAGATAAGAACATGAACTTGATGAGGCAATGATGAGGTTGACTTGTAGGAGATCTCATTTCTAGGCATTTCTCCACCCCTATAACCTAGTGTGACATCATCAGTCTCTTACGTACTAATCTTTTTGTATTAGTGCAAGGAGTGCTCGCAATTGTTGGATATTTGGTGGGATACAATTACTAGTTATTGCATTAAATGATTTTTTCCTACTAAACCCATAATAGCAGATCAATGCTGGCATATGGAATTTCATAAGTACTTTGAAGCAATAACATCACCTGTCTTAGACTCTGACTCCTACTCTTTTTCCAAAACTATTTTACCAGACATGTCACTATAGAGACGGAAAGCAGTAATCTACAGTTATAAAATTATCAATTCTGCAAACATAGATGAAACAATGACCTCTCCTACCGGTTTGGTTAATTTCCCAACATTGATAGGTGCAGGTTTAGAGGTACCTGCATCAATAAACAGTGGCTGGAGGAGAGTGCTAGTATCAATAGGTTGTTGTTCTACAATTTCATTGTAATAGATGTTAAGTGAGGTGAATTTGACTGACCATAATATTTGGAAGGAGGAACAACAAATGCTTGAAGCATTACAGGGGGGCCACAGGCAAAAAAATCTCTGTAGATGGTGGTGTCATTCATGACCATGGTGAAAGACTGAAAACACAAACTTCACTACAAGATTCACCACAGGATTAAACTGCTTCAATTTTGGCTTCTTGGGGTCCACAGTGCCTGATTTGGTGCTCAGGTATTGATGTTGGATACAAAAAATTATACTTACACAAAGCCAAGCATTGGTCAGAGCCTGTCATGTTCCACACAGCTCGCAATTCATTGGATGGAATCTCCATTTGGTGGAAAACCCTTTGGTCACCTCCCATGATGGTTTGCAGTATGATAGTGTCTCCAGGCTAGTAAGTAGGTCTTGAAGTTTAGTAAGAACCCTGATGATGGTGAAATGGGCTTACTGCCATGGCTGAGCATAGATTGTATGGTTGCAATATGCCTCCATCCAGCTCATCAACTCTGCAAAAACCCATTCTGGAAATATCATATATGATTCAAGATTACCTTGACTTGGAGGACCAATGAGAATAACTTACTGGCTAGTCCAGCAGATCGTGCTTCGCATTGTGCCTGTAAATGATTAGTCTGGGAAAGAAATTGGCCTATATGGTACAAACAACACTTTTCAAACTGAAGGATCTGAA
>NW_001889895.1:442866-486946 GCF_000143565.1 Laccaria bicolor S238N-H82
GTCGTCGCTTTCTTAGCCGCTCCAACCTTGAAGACACGTTTGAGCCGAACTGGATTTGCTCTCCCAATGCCGCAAACTTCTCTCAAGAGGCAATGAGCTACGGGATGTGGGACATTGCCCGGCTGTTGGAGCAGTGGGCATGTGCAAAGGCGAAAGGTAGCCGCACCGTCGACACACTCTCGACGATGCAGAAGGAATGCAGCGCGATCATCAACGGCACTCTCAGTAAGTCTTTTATACCGTGTCTCGTCGTTTCTTTGAACTAAAGCTACTGAACAGAAACGGTTTCGCAATCACGACAGGCCCTCATGAACTACGCCAACTACGATACGAAGGTCGTTGAACGATACCAGACCAAGCTCATGGGCTGGACCTACCGTGAATTCAAGAGCCCGTTCGACATCCACACCATCGACGATGTTCGCACATTACTGGAGGCACTTCAATGCGGTAGGTGCTGTTGGGTAAGGATGACCAGAAGCGACATAAATCACCACAAAGATGACGTTAGCAAGAGAATCGCAGCGGGTGAAAAGGTGGGGAAGGCAAGGCAGCCGAGGTCGGACAAAGGTGTCAAGAGGCCGCGGAAGAAAGCACCAGGGACAGGGGAAGGCGAGGACGATGGGGCCCCACCAGCGAAGAAGCAGAAGAGGGGGAAAGCCGTGCCCGAGACGCGCGCTACGACAACCAAGAAAGCGCCCAAGAAATCCAAGAAATCCCAGCTGCCCCCCACCCGTCCCACCAGCAACGAGTTTGTTGAGAGCGATGCTGATGTTGATAGTGCCTAGCTTACTCATTGAATGCCGTATGCCGTGTACCCTCCCCCATACCCTACAACAACATGATCATCACCTCCATACATATGTCTTTCATAACCTTGCTGTAATAAAATGCCATTGATCTACATACCACTGTGTTACACAAAAAAAGCGAAGGGAATGGATTGTTATTGAGGGGGATACACGTTGTCGGCGTTGCGCACGACGAGCTCGACGCGTTGCCATCAACAACGGTGAGTAAGGGTTCTTCGTGATGGCATCGAACCCTTTATGGGCAGGAGCGCAATGCCGCCAAGTGCCAAACACCGGTGACTGGTATTCATGGTTGCCGGTGAGCACAGGTAAGAATTTATTATAAAGTCCCTACGCACTACTGGTAGTTATTGCCCAGAGCGTTACAAAAGCCATCTTTGATCGAACTAGACAGGAACAAGCATATCTTGTTCCTGTCTAATAGGACCAAATAGGTGGGGTTCACAGGTGGACAGCCAGCGCATGCTACTTAGTGAGTCCCTGTAAGGATCACGGCCGCACCATCACTAAAGGCACATCATAAGATTCGGGCCGTCCGGCTGGGCCCATGTAGTATGGTGTTTTGTCACATCCGGCTACTCCATTAGGTAAGGCACAATGTGACTAACATATGTGAAAAACCATGTAATAAGACATCCAAAATGACTCTGATACAAATGTTCAAACTAGTCTAGCTCTTCTTATCTTCTTATCAGAAGATTTTTGTAAATGCCACCTAAATTTGATGCATGATGGCAAAGTTACTATGCAATGCATAAGACAGGGTGCATTTTTTTGTGATACCTGTGTAAAAGTACACTACTTGAACATACTTGCCAAGTTTCATTTGAAGAGATATTGAAATGCATGAGATATTCGTGAAACACTGTTTTTCCCCGCAAAAACTTTCGACCTTTGCGAATACGGAATTTGTTCTTGTTTGTTTGCGACTTTTGCGCTTTATGCTCGCTTCGCTCGCAATTACAATAGCAAAGGAAAGTATGCCTTCCCCCTTTTTTTCTGCTCGTTTTGCTCCCGCAAAACCTTTTATTTCGCGTCGATTTATTTACCACTCCAAACATTGGGTCAACGCGATTGTATTCCTGATGACGTTGCATATTTTTTGTTGTAGGACCAGGGAAATTAATTTGCGTTTGATTTGATGTAGGAAGACATACGAGCTTCCGCATATTTTTGACGTGCGTCATTTATTGGACGTTTCTGGTATGTCTCCCGGAAGAACAGGGGGTGCCGAGGTGGTGATAAGTAGGGCGCCTTAAGAACCTTGACATGAACAAACAACTCTCAATATGGTATGATTGCAGCTGGCTGCGATAAGCGATCTTCGATTCGACTTTCACCTTGCGAAATGGCTAGCGAATGCACCACAGAACCACCTGCAGGACCAGAGTTTATTCGGAGGATACATCCGGGGCGAGATGCATGGTTCCGCTCTGGAGCGCCGACGACAGCACAGATACGAACCGCACGAGACAGTGGCGTTCAAATATGTTGCTCGAACTGCCACAAGGGTAAAGAGGATGTGATAGAGCTGCGGAAGTGTTCAAAGGTAAGATGTCATCACCATTAATTTGTAGTTTCTTGATACAAATCTAAGCAATAGTGCAAATCTGTTTGGTACTGCTCGAAAGAGGTGAGATCTTGGATTCTGCACCCTCTTCACAAGTCGAACTAATTTCAACTTCGGAACAATAGTGTCAGAAAGAACATTGGTATGAGAAAGGAATCTCACCGAAAGTATCTTAATTCTCTAACTCATAGGACAGGAAACATCATAAAGCGTACTGCCATGACGTGGAACGCGGAATCACAAGGTTGATCAATGCTTTCCTTGCTAATCCGGTCCTAAAGGGTTACCTGCAAGCTTGCTTGGCCCTGGATTTTGACCTTGTCAAAAAACCCGCACCCGACACGCCTTTCATGGCCCGCGTCGACGTAGCGCTTGAACCTTCAGATATTACTGTCTTTCTTAGACTGTATGCTGGCATGTACGGAAACACTGAGCCGGAAGAAATTGAAGGGATGCTCCAGATCAACGCGGTCACTCCCTCACCTCGAAACATCACACCTCACCCCCATCGTCTGAACCTCTGGCGTGAAACCCGCAAGGAACTCTGTGGTGAAGGGCAAGCATCTACTCCTGTCGTCATCGTCGAATTCATCTCCAACGGCGCTCCTGGGGCTTATTCATCTGTCGTTCCAATTCCACCAGTCGTTCTAAAAATGGTGAAAGAAAATAAGGCTTTTGAATACCATTCAGCCTTGACTGGGCAGTCATCTATCCCTATGAGCGCTACAGCCTGTCTCGAGTCTGTATTTCTCCATGTACTCATGTTGTTGCTACCGACTCGCTTACTATGAATTATAGATTTATCAATACCTTTATTCGCGCGGATGCCAAAAATCAGCAGCTCCTACGCATGAACATGAGGGAAGAAGACAGGGAGACAATACGGGCAGCTGGACGTGGAGTCGAACACACGACGCCTATCGCTATTTTGAAAGAGAAGATGGCGAGGGAACGGGTATATCACCTACGAAGAAGTTGACTCATAGAGTAATTGTCACAGGTCATTCATCTCTAATCTATGTCGAAGCCACTGCCTATTTACATTATTCGAACATAGGAGCCAGTAAGAAGAGAACGTAAATAGGTCCTGAAAATGTTCTTGCCATCCGTCATGAGATCGTTCTCAAGTCATTTCCCCTCTGAATCCGACGATTGCTGCGGTTAACACTAACCTATGAGATATATAAAACAAATAAGAGTGGTAAAACACGTTACGTGATTGAAATTCGGACTCAGTGTGCTCGCCGATGACTGCGAAGAATTTCGAAGGAATGCCAGGACATTCTCTCCAGTCTCGAGACCTGTCCTCGGCCCATTCTGGCCTCTTTCAAGGGCGGAGGTGACAGACCTGACCTGACCTGACCTGTAAGTAACCTGTTTCTCGTCCCTTGGACTGTTCCTTGAGGATGTCTTTATTAGCGTCAGTTAGCGCGAGTTACGTAGCACACGCGGCACCGCCAGCCTCGTCACACCGATGGCGTCAACGTTAATTTATCTCTCGCGATGAAGGGATAGTTTGAAAATATCTTTCCCTGTTTTTCAAGGTAAGTACTACGCAGTACTTAGTCGTCTCCGATCCGCTTCGAGTGGGGATCTTTGGCCGGATTCTGAGAGGCCCGCGTGGTGGTCGGATGCAACGGATAGGAAAAGCCCAAAAATAAGTCGTAGAAGACCCGCCAACTGCGCAAAACGCTTAGCGCATGATTGTTGGTGAGCGATCACTGCCTTCGTTACTAGTAGCGCAATGAACTAAAAACAACTTTGGTGAAGATGGATTTGGAGAGCGCGCAAAGCGCATGATTATTGTCAGTGCTCACTCTCACTGCCTTCGTAGTCCAGAGCATAGGTATTGGGAAGAGATAAAAGGCCAAAACACGTGGGATTGTGTGGAGAAGGTGGTTAGAGGAAGTCCGGAGGCAATAAAAAACTCGGGATCAATTCATCACATCTTATCATTGTGCAAAGTGTGCGCTCCAATACACCTGGTAAGTACTCCACTATTCTTTTGGTTCTGATATCATTGTGACGCACTTGACTCGACTTTACCATAGTTATCTCGTGACGAGTCTGTTGATGAACGAATGTTTTGAAACTCTCCCATAACCATGGATTTCGTGGTTTGAATTAACTGACCGGAACGAATCGTCGGCGGGGATACGCCGCCGGAATGACTATTGTGGGATAAGAAGAAACAGCACGTGCGTTTGGTTGTCGATGATGAGACATTAAATGACGCCTGTCCACTCAACGTCCCTTTCCCCTCTTACTCAATTTCCTCTTCCTCCATGTCCTTCATCATCAGGACCATCTTAGAGAGATGGACATGGACATACGAACCCCTCCCGCAAAGCATCACCCAGAATCCTACGAAAAATTCCACCCGAAAGCGCCTACTTGCACTGCCCGCAGGCTTAGCAGTCGTTGGAGTCGTGTATCTTCTTTGGTGGATAACCTCTGCAAAAGCCCCATACTCTCCTCTGGATAACTACCAAAATATGTGAGCTCACCCACTTTACCTCACTACTAACACTCTTTCATCGCGGAGAATGTTCGCAGAAACGCCAACCCCATCCTGGGAGCCCGGCCAGTAGCGTCGCCGTCATCAAGAAATCATACTGCGGTGGTGTCGACCCTTTACACGGACAGCTACGCCATCGGGGTCGCTGTTCTCGGGCATTCTGTCCGGTCAGCCAATATGACATCCCGTCTCATCCTCCCTTATCTCGCGCGCCGAGTCTCTCCCCACGCACTCTGCATCGTCACGGCCGCCGGCTGGGAACCACAATCCATCCAGTTCATACCACCGCCTCATCACGGGAAGGGCGTTCATCAGCGGTTTAAGGACCAATACACCAAGCTAAACATATGGACGTTTGATCAATTGGGGATAGAGAAGCTAGTGTATCTCGACGCCGATACCCTCGTCCTAAAGAATTTTGATGAATTGTTTGAGATGCCATTCAACTTCGCCGCGGTCCCCGACGTTTACGAGCCGGGCGATCGGAGGGGGTTCACGATATCGTTTAACGCGGGGGTGTTGGCGATTCAGCCGTCTAGTGCCGTTTTCAAGGATATGAGGGAGAAGATTGAGACGGCAAGGTTCCCCCCGGTAGAAGCGGAGCAGTCGTTCTTGAACCATTATTACGGCGCCAAGGGTGTTCGGTTACCTTACGCTTACAACATGAACTTGGCCATCAAGAAGCGGAGTCTGGAGCTTTGGGAGAATTTGAAGGAGGAGGGGAAGATTGTGCATTATACGCTGTTCAAGCCGTTCAAAGGTCTTTCGAGGCGGGTTTCGACGAGGGTGGAGGAAGAGGAGGCGATAAGAGACGCTGCTACGCAAGATGGAGGGTTCTTCGCGGAAGAGTTTGGGTGGTGGAAAAGTGCGTATGAGCGGCTGATGGCAGACAAGGGTGAAGAAATTGAGAGGTGTCGTCCGGCCCGTGGAAGGTCTTGGTAAAGGGAGGTGTACAGTAACTATCATATACCAGTGGAATTAACGCACTAGACTATAATACTCACGACATCGTAGAGCTCCATAATTCTTAGAAGGGTTGAATTATCATGACCTTCAATACGCGAATATGACGTACTTGAGGAAGGCACGATTTAGCGCTCGAGGTCGACAATCGAGAAGGTTATTTGATTGAATGGCGCTGTTAGTTTCGAGATTTACACGCAAACCGAACGATGGGCGGCGTGAATTCGGTCACTGGGGGTGTTGGTGATCCACATTTTCAAATGCACCTTGTAAACATTTTTCTTCTTCTCGGAGACGAGTGGATTGGAAAACTGAGAATATTAGCGTCAACAACGCGCTAGGCCGGTGTAGAGTGCCGGGTTCGTTTCCTGGCATCTAGGCGAATGTTGCCAATGTTTCCGTGGCTAAAGTCATTTAAGTACATCCTGAATGTATCACCGAAACCAACCACAATTTAAAGGTACGGCGCATAGCGAAAACGCTCCTTGCGCAAAAAGTGGAATAGAAAATGGGATTAGTACTGATATTGGTCAATAGATGGATATGGCGTAAACGGACCAGACTCGTTATGGATAAAAATAAATTGAAATTGACGTCCGCGAATCGGGTTCGACTCCCGCAATTCATATAAATTGAACATGTTGTGAACATAGTTTTTTTGTCAGCCGTGTGCAGCCTAAGGCCAGAAAAAATATAGCCTTGAACAGGAGGCCGAGCTAAAAGTACCAAGCCGTGTGAGTACCAACACAGGTGGGCATGGTCAAAAGGGATCAAGATTATACCCGGGGCAGGCGTATTTAGACCAAAGTTTCGGGTTCGACTCCTGGTCCAGCTGATTTGTCTCTTGTGTCTTTTTGGTTCAGTCACTGCATGCTAAGGGCCTAAGGCATGGACTCGGAGAGACTTGGCGGTGTAAGTATAGTAGAGCGCCGAATGAATACAATTAGTACTCACATCAACTCGGCGTCGGATTCTCGATTTTAAATCTGATTCTTGAAGGCTTTTGAGTCCTTTGCGCGCAAGGGATTGGCTGGAAGGAGAGGGTTGGATGAGCATCTATACAGCTTTGAATCCTTACCTGAGCGACAAAACGTTGAGCTTGGGGCTGAGGCCATGCTAAGCTTCGGGTTTTAAGCTGATGCCAGCTATCCAGATTTGAGTGAGTGCCTAGAGAGTAAATCAAAAGTATATCTTTGAGTGCAGTCAAGTATGACATGATCAAGGATGAGTTCAGTCAGATACTGTCCTGAGCACGAAGTCAATAAGCTGCTCACAAGAACTCTGTTCTCGACTTCGCAGTAAGTCGTATGAGAGATTGGTCTAAAAGTAGGACTATCGTAGTAGCCGGATGTGGTGTAAAGGAACTAGATCTATAATTTGGTACTGATGACATAGTTTGATTTGGTTCCTAAGGCCTGAGCTTCGGATTCGTAGCCCGCCGTCCGGATGTCACTGGGCAAGATGAAAGGACAACATTTTTTTTTTGCAGAGTACAGTGAGATGCATGGAGTGAACGGCAGTAAAAAGGTACCCCCTACAAGCCATCTAAGCATTAGAAGCTTTATGGCGCGGGAGGTGGACGAACAGCGGGATGTAGCATTATCGGTGTTGGCGCAATCGTAAACAGGAGCTTCAATAAATATAGGGCGCTGCATTTCAGATTTCCCCGACTTGCTATAAGTTACACGGGGCGGATCCAGGGTAAGTTGAACTTGCTGTGGTTTGGCTCCTCTGGACTGAGGGAAGCTTGCGGGCTTGGTCTGTATGGTAAACACGATCAGCAATTGCTGGAGCCTGAACACAATTGTCACGGTCACGGACACGTCCCATTCCTATGCGACACATTCAACGCGTCGCGTCTTGTCTACATTACTTAGTTCCCCCTTCATCCCCTTCTTGACTGTCTCTTGCAGTCCTTCCCTCTTTGTGCTTTCTTGCACACCGTGTTTACTTGTCACCTTCCTTTCTTTCATTCATCTTCTTATGCATGTCTTCCTCTTGTATGTTCTCTTGTCTCCTCTCAGTATATAGTCAGCCTGTCTACCTCGTAGTTCCCTGTCTAATCAACGCGCATTCTGCCTTGCCCATTTCCATCCGTGTGAACTTCTCTCGCCGTCTCGATCAACCTTGCCCATAACAGTTTGATTAGACCAACGCCGATTGTTCTCGTGTTTGCTCCCTGCTCGTCATCCTCTTCCCTTCTTTTCTCCAATGTCAAACATGGACGACATCCAGCAGATTCCACTCCCCACCGATCCCCAACTTGCTCAGCCAACCCAGGAGCAGTTACTCGATCTTGAACGCATCACGCTCTGGCGCGCTGTCACGGCTCTTGGACAAGCCTATGACAACATCTCTATGGATACCAGCGCACAACGAGACGGACTTACTCAACTTATGGACCACCTAGTCGAACGTTCCGAAAGACCCTCTACCGGCGGAACCACCAAACATCGTGAGCCTCGCGTCTTCAATGGCCGAGCTGACCAATTAGAGTCCTTCCTCCGTGAAATCAATAACGCCATCCATCTCCAACGCCGCTCCCTTTCCACAGATCGCGACAAGATCATTTATTTCAGTTTCTATCTAGCTGACGGTGCTCCCTCCTCTTGGTACCGCACCATTGAACTCGATCAATCCAAGTCCTACCTTCTCGAAGACTATGACGCATTCATCAACAACTTCCGTGATCGCTTCTGCGATTCCGATCAATACGCCTCCGCCCTCCGTAAAGTCCGCAAGCTCAAACAGATTGGATCTTGTGCCGCGTTCACCAACCAGTTTATCGAAATCCTCGCCGAGCTCGACTGGACTGAACAAACGAAAATCCAGGAGTATTACGATCGCCTAAAGGACTCTGTCAAAATCACCCTTTGCAATAGAAAGGGGCGTTACTTTTCACTGGACTTCGACGAGTATTCTAAAGCCTGCATTGACATTGACAACGAACTACATTCTCTCTCTCTCGACACCACCCATCGTCCCTCTACCACCTCTTCCTTCTCTTCGAAAAAACATTCCCATTCCCATCCCCCTACACCATCCACTTCTACTACCACATCCGGCAACAACGATGTCGTTCCCATGGAAATTGATTCCATCCGTCGTGGTCCCTTATCCGCCGAAGAAAAAGCTCGCCGCAAGAAAGAAGGCCTATGCCTATACTGTGGCAAGGGTAAGCATTTCGCTGCAGATTGCCCCAACAAGAAGAAGCCTTCCCCTTCGGGAAAAGCTTGAGCGGTAGCCCCTTGAACAAGGTCCTTGGGCTGCCGAATTCTGATGTTAGGACCCATCTGCCCACTACGGCACCGCCCACCCACATCCGTCATTCCAATGGAAAGTGGTACCCTCGTCCCGATCTCCCCATTCCTCACTACGTCCTCGCCTCCTCTCCAGACTCCTCCGAACACTTCCTCATCCCCATCATTCTCCGTTTTCCAAACCGCAAACCCATCCACACCACCGCTCTCATTGATTCCGGTGCCTCACAATCATGTATATCCGAACGCTTCGCCTCACGTCATTCACTCCCTCGTCGTTGTAAAGAAACTCCCATCCCCATCCTAGCCGTCGACAACCGCCCAATCGCCTCTGGCCTCGTCACCCATGACATCTTTGCCAGCATCGACATCAACGAACACTCCGAAACCTTCCCCCTCGCCGTCGTCTCAGTCCACTTCCCCGTCATCCTAGGCCTTGATTGGCTTCGCGTTCATAACCCCGCAATTGACTGGACCGACCCCTGCATATCACTTTCTTGTTGTAATCTGAACCCTATATGGCCAGTGCGCATTCGGCCCAAAGGCTTCGGTCTTGTTGGAGCCACCCCCCTTGAAGCCCCTCGCGCTTATTCAGTTTCGTCCATAGGACTAGGCCTCGGTCTTCGTCCTCGCCTTGCCACGCCCCTGCCTCCTGCAGCAACACCTTCACCAGTTCCTCCTCCTCCCAAATCCTCTTTCCTTAGTTTCTTATCCCAGTCCGGCAACGGCTCCGGTCGTGATCCCCTCGCAAATCCCTTGACACCACCTTCCCCTAAAATCTCCATCTGTTCACTTTCACGTTTCACTAAGTACGCGAAAAACCAAGATGTCGGTATACTCAAATTCCATCCAGTTGGCTCCCCCATTTACATCGCCGCTACTTCCTCCTCCCTTGCCGACGACATCTCCGAGCCTTCCCCTCCTCCTGACATCCCTGGCTTGCCAGACAAGTACAAAGCCTGGGCTGACACCGTCTTTTCCCCCACCGCCATAGACGATCTTCCCCCTCACCGCCCTTATGACTGCACTATTGATATCGAGGAAGGCAAATCACCCCCTTTCGGTCCCCTTTACCGCCTCTCCCAAGACGAGAACAAGGCTCTTGCAGCTTATCTCGACGAAAACCTCGCTAAGGGTTTTATCCACCGTTCTTCTTCCTCAGCCGCGTCCCCCATCCTGTTTATAAAACGCAAAACCGGCGAACTCCGTTTATGCGTCGACTACCGAGGTCTCAACTCCATTTCCAAGAAAAATCGTTATCCCATCCCCCACATCGACGATCTCCTCGACCAAACTCGCAATTGCAAAGTCTTCTCCGTTATCGACCTTAGGAATGCTTTCAACCTCATTCGCATACGCGAAGGCGACGAATGGAAAACCGCCTTTCGCACTCCTCAAGGCCTCTATGAGTACCTCGTCATGCCCTTCGGTCTCACCAATGCACCTGCCACCTTTCAGTCATTCATTCAGGATACCCTCCGTGAATACCTCGGCCTCTTCTGCGTCGTTTATCTCGACGACATTTTAGTTTTCTCCACCTCCCAATCTGAACACGATGCCCACGTCAAACTCATCCTCGACAAACTCAAAGAAGCCCGTCTTTTTGCCAACCCTGCCAAATGTGAATTTGATAAATCTCAAGTTGAGTACCTCGGTTTCCTCGTTGGTTCTGATGGCATCAAGATGAACCCCAAGAAGCTCGCCACCATCTCCGATTGGCCCACCCCTCGCTCTGCTCACGATATCCAAGTCTTCCTTGGCTTCTGCAATTTTTACCGCCGTTTTATTGATCATTATGCTTCCATCGCTATTCCCCTCAACCGCCTCACTCACAAAAACACCCCCTTTGTTTGGTCCCCTGAGGCCAATTCCGCTTTCGAAAACCTCAAGAATACCTTCCTTTCTTACCCCGTCCTCCGCCATTACGACCCCTCCCAGCCTGCCACTCTCTCCACTGATGCCTCCGACTTCGCACTGTCTGGTATCCTCCAGCAACCCGACTCTTCCGGCTCTCTGCGCCCAGTCGCTTACTTCTCACGCAAGTTCTCCCCTGCTGAAATCAACTACGACATCCATGATAAGGAATTACTCGCGATCATTGAGTCTTTCCGCGACATGCGTGCGTGGTTAATGGGTACTGCACAAACGGTCTCAGTCGTTTGCGACCACAAGAACCTTGAGTATTTCATGACGTCTCGCACGCTCAACCGTCGACAAGCCCGTTGGGCGATGTTCCTCTCCGACTTCGACTTCACACTCTCCTGGGCACCCGGCTCCCAAAACCCTGCTGACGGTCCCTCACGTCGTCCCGATTTTATGCCTAAAAAGGGAGATGACATCCTCTTACAACAAAATCAAGCAATTCTTTCACCCTACCACACCCAAAACATTTTCCCCTCTGACACTCCTCCTTCCCCCATCCACATTGCCGCCACTTCCTCACTCACCATCGACAATTCCGAGCTTCTCGACCGTTTTCGGCTCGCTTATCAAGAAGACACCACATGGCGCGAATCCCTCCTTCATGGAGACAACAGCTTCACCACCACCAACGACATCGTCTTTCATAACGGCCGCGTCTATGTTCCTCCCCCCCTTCGCCTCGATATCTTGCATCAACACCACGATGCGGTCCTTGGAGGTCATCCAGGACGCACCATCACCCTCAACAAAATCCTTCGCAGCTACTCCTGGCCCGGTCTCTACACATTCGTCCGCCGATACGTTGCAGCTTGCGACACTTGCAACCGCACGAAAATACCTCGACATAAGCCTTATGGGCTCCTCAAACCCCTCAACATCCCCAGCCGCCCATGGAAGTCAATTTCCATGGATTTCATCGTCAAACTTCCCTTATCCCACGGCTACGATTCCATCCTCGTAGTTTGCGACCGCCTCACGCGTGCTGCCCACTTCATCCCTTGCAATGAAAGCATGACAGCCTCTGAATTAGCTTGGCTTTTTATCGACCGGATTTTCCGTTATCACGGCTTGCCCGACTCCATCATCTCCGATCGAGGATCACTCTTTGTTTCCAATTTCTGGAAATGCCTAACCTCCCACCTCTCCATCGACCTCCGACACTCCACTGCTTACCACCCTCGCACCGATGGACTCACGGAACGAACCAATCAAACACTTGAAACCTACATCCGTGCTTATTGCTCTTACCAACAGGATGACTGGGTCGATTACCTACCCCTTTCCGAGTTTGTATTCAACAGTGCCGAAAACGCTTCCACCAAACAAACCCCTTTCTTCGCCAACGTTGGTTTTCACCCAACGTTCACCCCCCAACTCGCCGATATATCTACTGTCCCCGCCGCCGATGAACTTGCTCAACGACTCGACCGCATTCACTCGGAGTTAAAAGCAGAACTTGAACTGGCTCAGGAATGCCAACGCAAATCATTCGACAAAAAAGTCATTCCCTCCCCTGTCTACCAACCTGACCAATTGGTTTGGTTACTTCGTCGCAATATCCGTACTACTCGGCCCTCACTCAAACTCGACCACCGCCGCCTTGGCCCTTTTCCCATCGTTCGCGCCATTGGCAACGATGCCTACCTCCTCAAACTCCCCTCCTACCTCTCCCGTCTCCATCCCGTGTTCCACACTTCCCTCCTGGAACCATACTCTGACCCTTCCGAATTCCACGCTCACGCTGACCCAGAACCCTTTCAATTGGCCGAGAGCCCCATCGAGACAATCTCTGAAATTTCCGACGTCCTCGATTGCCGCAAGACAGGCCATCGTTATGACTACCTTGTCCGTTGGAAGGATCTTTCCGCGGACGACAACTCCTGGGTTCCTCTTCAGGAACTTCCCACGTCATCTAACGAACTCCTCGAACGTTTCCATCGTCGCAACCCTCGAGCTCCTCGCCCCCACTCTCTTGTTCTCAATCACCTTGCCCTTTCTCCCTCCGACTTCAATTTTGATCCTCCATCCGACTCTGATTCCGTCTTGTCCCCCATCTCCGTTCCCGATTCTTCTGCCCACAAACGCCCCAAATCTCCTCCAATGACACGTTCCAATTTACGTTCCATTTACGTTCCCCCTTCCTCTACAACCTTGGCTTCCGGTCGCGTTTCTCGTCCTCACCCTCGCCACTCCCCCAATGTCTCCTCGTAAAAAGGGAGATAATGTCACGGTCACGGACACGTCCCATTCCTGTCTCATTCCTATGCGACACATTCAACGCGTCGCGTCTTGTCTACATTACTTAGTTCCCCCTTCATCCCCTTCTTGACTGTCTCTCGCAGTCCTTCCCCTTTGTGCATTCTTGCACACCGTGTTTACTTGTCACCTTTCCCTTCTTCCATTCATTTTCTTATGCATGTCTTCCTCTGGTATGATCTCTTGTCTCCTCTTAGTATATAGTCAGCCTGTCTACTTCGTAGTTCCCTGTCTAATCAACGCGCATTCTGCCTTGCCCATTTCCATCCGTGTGAACTTCTCTCGCCGTCTCGATCAACCTTGCCCGTAACAGTACTCTTGACGCGTTTATAGGATTACAACAGTCCCTATCGCTATAAATTCAATTCGTGTTTCATTGGAAGTTGAACCTCGATGGAAGAAATGTTCGATCCTACAAGAAAACGCCCGTCATTGCAGTGCCGGAAATCCCTCAATACTTCAAGCTTCCCCTACCTTCCACGTCGAGCTCCTCCCTGCTTTTATCTCCAAGCGACCTTCAAGAATCACCATCTACCACGTTTCTGTCGCCTTTGGGCTCTCCCTTCAATGTCTTAATGTACGGATCAACCAGCCAACCTCGATTGAGGCAATCTCACCACAGCGACGAACAAAACATCACATACAAGTTTGAGCGAATGGAAGCGCTTCTGTGAGACTTTGAGTTCGATTCTGTTGGAGAAATCTTGGAAGTCCTGTTCCACAATCCGAGTCGCATCTCTGGGGAATCCGATCCTCGAGGTTCTTTTCACGCGAAGGCCGTATCTCGATTTCTCTAAGGACGGAACAAGGTCAAGATGTCCGATATTATTGTCCTCATCTATACACATAAACACAGCGCACCCTCACCATCTTCACCACTTTATTCCGAGCGTCATGCCCTGTTCTCTCCTTCCGTCTCTCCTGCTCTCCTGCTGAGATATCTCATGCTCGTCCTTCCTTATTCTCATGGGCAACCAACCTTGTCGCTACACGCGTTCATCAGGAGATCGTATCGTGAGCCATACCGTTCTTAACGCTTGGTTGTCGTCTGAAAATCTGCAAGAGATGAGGCTGTAGTCGTGTTAAGAAATAGAGTGAAGTAAACGCACAGCATTGCACCAATAATGACCCCAACAAAAACCAAGTGATCGTAGTACCGATAAGCTAGAAACAACCGTAATCTTCTGCGTTACAAATTTCAAACGAGAGGTGCGGTACTAATGTGTTTGACATAAACAAACGCATGCATGCGATTTCATCATGATCACTTACATAGATATGGCCATTGTAGTAGACGTCGCGGGGGGCGGCCATCCTTCTGATGACAACACTTGAAAGTGGGAGGCAAGTCCATTTTGGTATAAATTTCTTCACGATGGTGCGTATGGTCGCTACGCCGACTCTAGAGTCTAGAGTCGTGCCAGCGGGCTCCTGTGGTCATCTGCATAGGTCTGTAAGATTCAATCCAGTCAAAAAATGAAGTAAATCCGGTTACAAGAAATGTAGTGCTCGAAAACCGTTGAATGTCGCGTCGACAATGAAGGAACTGGAGATATACTGTACTAATCCAATCAATTCGTCGCACCCTGTGACCTGTGACCGACGCGACGAAATTTTGGTTTCGTCGCGTCACCGGGGAAGGTGTGACTGCCTGAAAATTTCGTCGAAATGTTGGAGTAGCCCTCTGTACATAGATAAATTTAAATAGTTCAGATAACTTCGCTAGAGAGACTTAGAGGGGGAAAAATCGATTTCTAATGAAAAAGGACCCCCAATTTTGCTTATTTTCCGACTGACCTGGTGGTTTCGTCGCTGGCCCCTGTGACCTGTGACCCCTTAGAATTTCGTCGATTTCGGACCCCCTGTGACGCGTGACCGACGAATTGATTGGATTAGTACAGTATTGACGCGACGAGCTCGGACCGCTGTTTCAAAGTCCGAAGATTACATAACAACTTTCTGACACGGTTCGGAGGGCGTGATATGAAACAGACCACATACACACGTGAACCGTACAACACATAAAAAATTCACTTGTATCGTGGTCTGTCTACGAGAGACTAGGCAAATTAGCTAATTCGCGCAAATTAGGGTCTGCTTGACCGCCTTTTTGCTATGTGCACAAGTAAATGCACGAGGGGATTGACAATGGCGAGAAGGGAACTTATTTGCTGGTGTACTTGCATGCTGTTTGAGTTTGAAGATTTTTTTCAGGTGTGCATTTGACCGTGGGCGCACAGTGGAAAAACTTTCAAATTTGGATTTACATGACTGAGCAGTGAGCTTGTGGGTCAAATGAAGAAAAATCATAAGTTACTCCTAGAATTCACAAACCTCGCTCAAAATCGTCCTCGACAAGGCCGTAACTATGCCCATCTACCAAAAAATTGCGGCGAAACCTGCTGTCGTTTGCTCGCTCAAGACCTCGCTAATTTGCCCTAATTTGCAGGCCAGTTTCGGGTTTGCAACTTTGGTCGGCAAATTACGAGAGCCTAATTCCCGCCACACTACTTGAATCACTACCCGAATCAATCTTCACGTGATCATGATCCCCACATACTTACCAGCTCACCAAGCGCCAAACATCGTTGTTCAATTTACCTCAGAGGAAGATGGTAGTTCAGTAAACGTTCAGTACTCAGTGGCGGCTGCCATTGGCTGCCAGCATTGAGCAAATTTACCAACGGAATCTCCTGAAGCACTCTCAAATAAATTTTCAATCCAGGTGCGTCTGATTTATCATTTTTACCCCATATTTAGTATTTACACATTTCATCCATCCACACGTAGGATGAAGGCAAGAACACTCCCAAGGAGCACCTACACGTATCGTCGTCTGAATCCTTCGAAGCTGACGTGCTCGACCACCCGTCAGGTGCCTTCACGTCCGAAGGCATCCTCGCGGCGCACTGTTCACCACAAAGCGTGTTTCGCGTCCGACCGGCCTCAAGATCCTCCTCCATCCAAATCTCCGGTATACCTCCTCATGCGTGCATTTTCCCCGCTTTTGACTCACCATTCATCATTATAACTAGAACAGGGCACACCTGGACCATATTATGTACCTCATTTTCACCCGTCGGTAGCCTCCTCGCAACAGGCTCAGTATGCATTTGTGGGGCCTCAGCATGGAGATTTCCTCACATGTTCTGTCAGGCCATAAAGGGGTGGGTTCTATGTGTTGAGTGGGAAGCTATGGAGCGGCAGTTGGCTAGTGGGGGATATGATGGACATGTGGGTCTCTTTCTTGACGCGTCGTTGGACGCGCTAATTGACATTCGTCTCAGGTGAGGATATGGGACGGGCAAACTGGTCGGGGACGCGTTGAGAGGCCACACAAAATGGACAACGTCGCTCTCTTGGGAAACCATCCACCTGTGAATCGTCTTCTTAATTTCCCATTCAAGCACCAGCTGAGTTGGACAAAAGTAACGCTACTTTCCCCCGCCTTCAAGCTGCATCATCCTCCGAAGATGGCACCGTCCGCGTATGGTCTCTCCTAACTTGACGCGCGGGGCCACTCTGGGAAGACACACCGCCAGCGTGAGTATCGTTAAATGGGGTGGGGCTGATGTGCTCTATACCACCAGCAACGATAGGCCGGCCAGAGTATGGGATAGAAGACCACTGCGCACACTCAAAGACCCCGCACATTGGGTTACCACTCTCGCCTCAAGATTGGCTTTGTTCTACGTACGGATCCGCACGACCATGCAGTGAAAAAACCCTCTTCCGATGAAGACATTCAGTCTCCACATTAAGAAAACAAGTCGACTAACATTACCCTTCCGATACAGCCCAAAAACTCGCACAAAAACCGCTACACCGCCCTCCTCTGCGCCTCTCCCACCGAACTGCTCATCTCCGGCTTAGACGACCACATCCTCTTCCTCTGGTCCCCTCTCCTCCATCAACCCCATTGCTTGACTAACAGGCCACCAGCGCCAAATCTCCCACCTCGCCTTTTTCTCCAGGCGATCGCCTCAGCTGCTGGGGATGCAGCGGTACGCGTATGGGTGGGCCGGACAGACAAGTTCGTCACTACGCTCCGAGGCCATGAAAGCGCTGTACATCGGCTTGCGTGGCGATTGATGATTAGTGCTGGTACAAGGATAGTACGCTCAAGGTTTGGTGGACCCCTTTGATGCTTTCGTGGAATTGACTGAAGTTTTTGATGAGGTAGATATGGAATTTCAAGACGTAGAAGATCAAGACTGATCTTCCGGGACATACGGACGAGGTGTGTTGTATGGACTTTGTGCCTGATGAGGTTGTTAGTAGGGGGCGGGAACAGACTGTTATAATGTGCGTGTTTTCGCTCTTTTGTTCTTGCGTGGAGCTGATGAGTTTTCGGATAGATGGAAGAACTGAGGGGTAGTCCAGGTAAAATGTCAGGAATTGATTCAATAATCAAAAATACTACCACAACCGAACAACACACCAATCCTCCAAGCGCACAACGCCGATGTCGATACAGAAACCTCCTTGTTCCCCCTCATCCTTGCACTGTTCGCCCCGCAGAGCCGGCAACAGAGAATGGGTGATATCGGCTTTTATCGCTTGAACACCTGTGCTGTGAGTCGGTGTGAGTCACCGCAGTCAATATGCACACCAATGCATGGTACACTGAACGCCGCCTTCGACAACAAAGGGCTGCTACCTGACAGATCCTTTCTTACCTGGGAACGTCAGCCCATCCGTCTTCCTGTGTGGCTCACTCGCGTCTGCCACCTCCAATTGACGTGTTGCCCGGAGCCTGGAGGAGAATCGGCGATTACGTGCTGCTTTGCCTTTGAAGGTAACCTATTTCTTTTCGAATATGGTGCGATCTTAATCTACTTACACTCTTTGTAGGTCCACCTGAACCTTGGACCGTGCGCTTCACAAGACGCGGACAAGATCCAGGAATGATGGCATGCGCATCAGTCCTCGTTGTCACTCCCATTTTTGACCTCCTAAATTATAGGTGTTGTGTCGCCTGTCAGCTCACAGGGTATTGCAAAAAATTCTATGCGCATCAGTACAATTCGTCTCCAAGTTTCACCGCCTTGATGGCGAATATACTGTGAAAGGTGTTGTTACAGAGCTGAATTTTCCGTCACTCTACAGCTTCTGGTGATTCATCCTATCGTGTTTCAGTGCATTGTTGTCGCTACTGTTGTTCCTCCCCCAGTCCCGCGCTCAACTTTTTTCTTCTAGGATGCTGATGATGTGTTGATTGCTGTATTGCTCTGGATTCAGGGCTTGTTTTTCGCGCCACAGGTCGTGCTTATAAGCTTCAAGAGCCGCCATGAGCCTCAGAAATACTCTACAGACCAACGCATTCAAGAAATCATGGCAACCACGGCGCGTGCAGGAAATGGAGGGGATGGTGCTGCGTATGAGTTGGCGATTGGGCAAGGGGAGTATGGGATTGGTGTTCCGCGCAGGGAGATGGTCACGGAGCGTAAGTACAGCTCCAGGCATTAGTGCTAGCACTTTTCTGACTTTGTCGCAGATAAGAATCACTTGAACACCATTCTTCAGCGCCTCTTTCGCGACATTCCACCACTTGAATACAAGTGCGGTCAATCTCGACATCGCCAGAACCCCTGGCAGTGTACTGTCCATCGTATGTTGCATTCAACATACATCCTTCCTGATCGTTTTCGATTTACCTCTTTTGCACAGTGGACGGTGTACATATTGGCACCGGCTGGGGTATCAGTAAGCAATATGCATCTGAAGGCGCAGCGAAGAGTGTTGCTGATTATCTATATCGCAAATACCTTGCAAAGTGCCCCCAGGCCTTCCGCTAGTGATGCAGTCAAGAGGCCTTGGGTGGGTTCGCCTCTATTTAGGCCCCTTCGGGTGCTCAAGAACGTTTGACTGTGAATGTTCTGCTGCGCCTCATCGCTAGCGGTTGCCCATATTCCTCGTTGCTTTATTTGGATGAGCGAGAGAGAATAGAGGCTCTCTCTCCTCAGACTACCTAGCCTTGTTTCCATCCTGAATATACCCTTTCTTATTCGCTCTCAAGCAACCTTGACGTTTGCATATGCACACGTAGGAGCATACAATTTGAAGATATACGTATGTACCGTATTCGAGTGACGTTCCACAACTGCGACTCGGAGTCTCAACTTCACGCTGTTGCCGAACCATATCCCAAATAGAGATAGTACATCGATTTAAGACAGCTAGAAAAGGTGCTGGAACTTTGAGAAAGTCAATCCCTACACTATAACTGATATGGATGAAGATAGACTTACTCGAAAAGGTCAACAATTAAGCCAAAACCCTGAACCCACGTCAATGGACGCTGGATAGCAATGACCCTTTTATATAGCCGTGAACGCTCCATCAAGCATCATCATTTTCGCCCATGAACCTCGAAGAACTCGAGGGCGTTCAGCCTCCCAGCACAGCTCATCGTCGAAACCTTAGCCCAATCGGCATCTTGAACTACACGCAGAAGGCAGCTCGGCATTGCAATGTAATCGGGTGAAAGGGTCGCTCGGATTTGTTAAAGGCTTTTACAAGGTGTACGAAGCGAGCTGCCACACCGTCGATTAGGTGATGAAAGACATTGGTGTCGAGAGAGCATACGGATGTCGAATCTTGTATCAATGGGTGTGTAGAGCTACAGGTCGACTTTCTTGTGAGCGTGTTTCCCAGAATCTCGAAGAAAAACGACTCACAAGACGCCACTATGACCAGGGCGGAGGTACCCGGAGACGATGGAAACGAGTTGACAATATGGCGAACAAGATCCAAGAACTACAGTCAGACTGCGCTGCGAGGTAGGGGATCGCGGATGAGGCAGCGTGTTGGGAGGAGAAGAAGGAGAGATGGGATTGCGAGGATTGTAGTAGGAGAGACTTGACAGGTGAGATTGCGTTTGAGGCTTCGGCAACCAACGTAGATGTCTTCGAGACCGCCAAAATAGTCTTCTTACTTCTCCTGTCCCACCCCCCAACGAAAAACCTCAAACCTCGCCTTCGTCACGTTCCTCACGAGTTTGTGCGATCGTCGAGGTGCTCCAATTCGATTCCGGCAGCGAGCTAGGACTTGAGGAGGGTGAGAAGTCGGATGTCGCCTCGCAGCGTTTGGATCAGAGATTCTCCAGTCCGTTCGCACTGCAAATCCACACCACTCCGAAGAGATCTGAGAGGGAGTAACATCATTGGCTACGCGATGATGACACTCTACCCCATTGACGTCGGTTCCAACCAAAAGAGATCCGAGTCCGAGACTCATCGATGTTACAATCCCATGAAAAGACGGCCAACAAAGAGAGCTGGACGTCAGCTTGAGAAACGCAAAACCGCGGAAATGCTAGAGCGCAGTTGGGCCTGCATGAAAGTTCCGGGGTGTACAAGAGGCGGGATAGGGTCGGGTTTGGGTTGAGGAAGGGGAGCCATCGCTGGGATGGTGATGGAGGAAGAGGTGAAGGTGGAGGATTGAATGAGGGGGGAAATGGAGTGGGTGGTCCTTCGCCTTCTGCTCGCATATTTTTTGCGTAAGAAGTACGCAAATTGTGGAGGAGGCAGTTGTGAGAGTTGGACGGCTGCTAATGGGGTGAAAGATGGACATCGATTTTTTGCGTGAGTGCTCGGCTGCCTGCCCATCGTTTCGTTTCGTTTCAGATTATGCCTTCGGCAAGATTCGATTCTGGTCGCTGGAGGGTCTGTTGTTTTCTGTCAGAGAAGTGGCCTGTTACTCAAAATATTAGATTATTGGTGAGAGTAGAGTAGAGTGGCGAAGAAGTAGGTCTTACAGCGAAAGTTTTCGGTTGATCTTGTTCGGGCGAACGTTCCTGACAATTGTAAACCCATACTTCAAGTGCTGGTAACTAGTGTTTTGTGATGCCGGCTGCGCATCGAAAGTCTCCTTGGTGGTTACTCTGGTGGGATAGACATGTAGTCCTAAATTGCGAGACGACGTTGATGAAAACGCTTTCCAGAACGGTTCGAAGCAACTTACCGATTGCCTCCACTGTCTACTCATCAACCTGCACAATCCCGAAGACTCCAGTGGCTCGTGGCGCCAACTGTGCGTCTCAACTCACGTCCATATCCACTCAATGAGTGGTCAGTGCAGTTATCTCGCGACGCGCGGCCAGGTCCGTACTTGGTGGATTACCAGACGTTGGAAAATTTTGCCATCTGAGGTTCGAAATGAGATACTCGGGTTTTCTTCATGACTTGAAGTGGCTCCGTCACCCGCAGTGTCTGAGCGCATGAGGGGGACATGGTGGGGGATAAGGTCAAACGGGTTGACGGGAGATGGCGGTCACCGGTCACCAGAGCCAGCAAGTTAAGGTGAAATATTTCTCGCGAACAACGTTCTATACAAATCGCGACTGTCTTCTCAAGAGTCCTATCAGATCCTTCTCAACTGCTGGTATCGAGACCTGGGACCATACTACGCCTGGCACTTCCCCATTTCATTCCCCGGGCCCACTCCAAAACTTCTACCCTGCAAGGGTAGTTTCCGCCAAAATTTCCTCACTACTCAAGTCGCGTTTCTGCATATCTTCAAGGGTGTCTATTGTGAACTGTAAAAGGCGCGTGTTACATCAAGAAACAAGTGCAGCACATTGATGCGAGATATACCATTTGCTGAGGCTCATCCTCCTCAGAGACGCTCAATCTTTTCAAGGCTTCGAGAGCGTTTCCTGGCGGGTCACGAAGATACGAGGGCAGGTCACTGTAACCACCCAGAAGCTGGAGGCATGCACCAGCCACTCCTGTGCTACCTATCTTACCCTCCCATTCGAAGATGTTCGACAACATCAGACCATCGTTCAAGGCTATAAAGATTTCTGAGCTGCCCATGACATCAAGTCCGATGGCCCCTCTCCAAGATACCCCCGTAATTTGTCCCTGAAGTCAACGTTGAATACCTCACCGAACGTTGCAGCTGGTCGCTCTCGGGTCCAGTACACAGTCGGTAGTGATTCATCGGCTCTTGCGTGGCGCGCAACGAGGAGAACGATGTCGATGTCGCGGGAACTGGAGCGCGATACTTCGAAAAGGAAGTCACTCAGGCCGCAAGTGATCGAAATCTTGGGATCCTCTCGAAAGAGATCAAAGAATGGATGGTTGGCGGTCCCTACGGTATTTATCGAGCGGAATGAGGAGCGGACGGCTTCAAGGACGGGGTCGTCATCGTAGAGCTCGAGGGAGTCTAAGGCTTCCGAGTCGCTCATTCTCAAAGTTGTGACCGCGAAGGTATGGTGAACCAGTGATCTGAATGTTGGATTTTATCCGACTTACTTCTCACAGAAAGGGTACTTCCCACTCCCCCTTTGCTACACAACGTGATCGGGGAACGAAGTGCAACGCCTTGTATTATCTTGTCATAGCCATCAGTCCCCATTGAAGGGGTGATCAGCATTTTGCCACCGCCCAACGTCTTGTATTTTTGTCTATTGGTCTTCAACGAAGATGATCGGCGTTTTGCCTGACAATCGGTCTCTAACGAGGATGATCGGCGTTTTGCCCGACATACATGCTCAGTCTACTTTTGGTGTATGCCTGGCGCTCAAGTTTTTGTTCAGACGTGCAGCTCAATTCGCGAATACCTTGGGCTAGTAGCCTCCAAACGCCTCTTTGGAGACTTTGAAGCCGGTCTTCACGGCGACATTCACAAGGTATGCGATATCCAACCAACTTTTCGTTTTATAAAAGTGCTCACCGCGAATAGACATGAAACGTTTTGATTGGGTCTTTTTTTCCCTTTTCAACTCTGCTACTTTGCTGCTGCTATTTGGTTTTCTCTGTAATGCCAGACCCGTTCTGGAAAAGTGTGAATTCACTGCGCTTTATGAAAGGTGAAGAAGGGCGCAAGAAGTCCCAAGCGCCGTGCGCCATCCGAGTCGTCATAATCGGTGAATACTCCCTGCAGCCGAGGTGAAAGTGAGGCGCCTTTCCGGAGGCAAATCGAAAGAGTACCCAGTTCAACATATTTTTGCTGTATACATTTCATTATAATTCTTGCCAATACACGAAGTTTTCCAAAGGCGCATAGTGAAATACGGATACAAGACCTTGTTGATCTAATCAGATAGTGACAAGTACATTGACTGAGTTGGCTATCGCTATTTACTGGGTAGTGACGATGCCATCGGGTTCTAAATTGAAATAAGTCGCACATACCGACCTGTTATAAGCCTGGATGCACATACCGATGTAGGCGATCACACCGCCTGTGAGAGATTGGAAAGATTGGAGAGACTCCGGAGTCAATGTGGCGGCAAATCCCTGCGAAATGCTATCAGCATCCTTCTTGGAGGTTGTTGGACGCTTCTTACATTGAGGACTGAATCGTAGCGGTGGGTGACCTCGCCGCCTACAAGTGTGAGGAAGATCGTATTTGATCTTAAAATGATTAAAGCCGACGCACCATTAGTGTTAACTTGATTAACGTATTTGGTGATCTCATCTTGGGTGACTTCTGGTTTGAAGACAACGATGAATTTTCCAGCTAGAGAGCGCGGGCATCATCAGATCGCTATGACTTGATGTGCAACAGAGCAATAAGACAAACCCGACATGATAGCACTATTGAATCGTTACTGTTGTGGTGTGAAAGTCTTGGATGGGGTTGGTAAGAAGAAACTGGACGAGTTATATAGATGTTGACCGCAGTCTAGGGCAGTGTGATAGCAGTCTGATCCACTCAATCATCCTGGAAGTAGATGACGACGCCGGAGCATAACCGGCCCGATCCGTCCTAAGCGGTAATTCAGAAACGAATCCCAACAACAATTTGATGTAAGCTGACTATTCTTCAATCTCCTTCCCCTGGCATTACGGAGGATCCTCAAAAACGTAGTACAGTTATGTCACTGTAAGGGACTTTATGCGAATGAACACAAGAGAAAACGCACCTCGACAAAAGCGTCAGGATGAGCAAAAAGCTGGAAAGAAAATATTCTGTAAACTGTTCAAATCGGAATTCCCCGTGATGCAGCTGACAAATCCAACCGCCTACCAGTCGATGTCGTCCGACTCCAACATCGTTCCCGACGACCATGTTGCTTTAGTTCTTATTGAACAATCTGAGTCTTCATTTTATTTACGAATCCCTTTAACCAAAATCCGTGCTTTATGTTTGAAGCCACTCAAGTATCTCCTCTACCTTGGCTGGTGCATTCTGGGCGGCGAGGGCGTACTGTCTCTTCGACCTGATATTCATGATGGGATTGATACCGATGAAGACGCTGATGGTGGTGAGACATACTACTATGTTCTGGATGAGCCCTTGGGTACGTTTCTTTCGCTGTCATGAGTGCACGCAGGACACTTACAGCATGTCGTCTATCTGTCCACCGAAGATCCCACCCAAGTTGTCGACCTCGATCTCATCAAGGCCAGAACTGAAACTACCTCCGAATCTTCCGCGACCTGTGATTCGTTCCGCACCGCTCTGCTGAAGCGTGATATTCGATGTGTGTGGACAGGAACTGAGTACGCCGGGGATGGTATGCACATCATCCCCTATAAACGGGGTTCCGAAGTACGTCCCACGACTTTTTGCAGGGAAGGGTCTGATCGTCTCCCTTCGGCTAATTCAGTGGTTTCGGCTGATTGTGGAGAATCGTCCATCCTACGACGAGGAGGTGGAATCACTTGAGGATATTAATGACATCCGGAATGGCGTTTTCGCAAGCATGATGATAAATCGCATATTCGATCAACGCCTCGTGGCGATCCTCAAGGTTTGTCAGTTTTGTCCGCCCGTTTGTACTTTTTCTGATCCCTTTGCCGCCACCAATCACCAGACCCCCAACCATATTCTTGAAACCGAAGACATTCCCCCACGCTGCGACCGAACTGATCTTCAGACAGATGTCAGTTATCCGTCTCGTAGCCGCTATACCCTGCAATGGCTGATAGACCCGCCCCCGGGCGACACGAACTTGACTCCAAACAATAGTGATGCCGCTTTCAAGAAACGTACCAAGAAGGCGAAACCGTCAGACCTTCTACTACACTATATGTATGGTGCTGCAGCCGTCAGACGCTGGGGGCGTGGTACGGCGGTCCTTACGGCATTCACCACACCTCCTCGTCCAGAGGTGCCTGTTCCAGCGCCAGCAGGACCAACGAAAACTATGCATGATAGGCGTGCTACCATTCTAAAGCGCTCTAAAGCCCAGAGCACTGGTGAAACTGGCGCTGGGAGTTCTAAGGCTTCTAAGGCTGGGGCAGGGACAGGGGGATTGGTGGAATCAGAGGGTCAGGCGATCTGGGATGAGGATGACGTTATGCTTTTTTTCTGGGGAAACTCAAAGGCTGCAAAAGAACGCCATCTCAAGAAAGTTGGCGAGAACAGTCAGCGTTTGGAGCAGTGGAGGGGTGGTGTGGCTCAGGATTCCGTTTGACTCTGCTGTATGGTTAAGAAGTGATATATTACACATCCGTTCTCAGCTCTCGAGGTTTTGTACTTTAGTGTTTGGGGATGGGTTTGTGCTCAAGCATGACATACAGCAACACCGCCATCTGGGAACGCGCACTAAGAGATTCTATAACGCGTAGAATACATTGGAATGTGGCAATTGTCATTTCATTGGTCCTGTGAGTTATTTACAGTCACTGGGGAGCGGCAACCCACTGCCAAATTTTCAACTTCGCCGTATTTCCCCATCACCCAGAGCTTGATCAAAAAATGGTCGTTTGTCTTTACCCCTCGCATTTACTTCGACAGAACAGTAAATTACCATTACAAGTGTGTGTATTTGTAGGTGGAGGATGCATGAAGGTGTTCATGTAAAATTTAGCTCAAAGATACAAATATTCTGCTAGTTAGTTCCCTAACTCAAGCCTTGCAGACCCCTTAATAAAAATCTGTTCCCAACAAAACCTTCCTATACTCCATCCTTTTGTGCCTGCAAATTTTTGGAAGAATCCCTCAACAGATGAAGTAGGAATCCATGAAGGGAGAATGGTGACTACGCCAAAGGACGCGCTGATGATCACTGCGTGCGTCAATAAAGAAAGCATTCAACGGGACAGAAGCGCGACTACCGAGGTCAGCGACGCGTTATTCTGCATTTGTTCACTCAATAATCATAGGTCCTTTGTATAATAGCCAAAGAAATGTGGAAACGGGGCCAATATGAAGGCATAGAATAGCCTTTCATATTGTGTTAGTCTACATCGATGACATAGTTATTTTCTCAAGACGTAGGCAAGAAGTAGGCATGTACGATCCATGTATGAAGATAAATGAAGAAAATGGACGGGTTCTATTCGTCAAACCCACCCATAGCACGAATACCCTCTACTATCCTTCTATAATCTCGAAGTAGTTCGCCTACTTCCGACAGGCGAAGTTCGTCGGCGGTACATGTTACAAACCGTTGTATCGGAGGTGCCAAGCGCGAAGAAAAGGGAGAGGCCGGTCGAGACGGGGGCGGGGTAGTGTGTGGGAGTTGAGATATCGGGGGTTGTAGCAGCGATGATCTCCGAGATGTAGGAGGGGAACCCTGTATGCATAACAAGATAATGAGAAACGAAATGTGGGGGTAGGAGGATTACAAACCTTCAAACTCGCGAGAGCCGACATATTCGCTAACCGGTCTGTCAAGCTTTTCCTCGTCCCTCGACCTGGACTGTTCTTCCCTTTTGGCTTGACCTTCATCTTCTTGCTCTTACTTGCACTCATCATCGCCTCAAAGCTTCGTATACTCCTAGCATCACCACCACCAACACTAAGCCCGTCATCCCCATCCTCATCCGCTTCTTCACCCTCTTCCTCGTCCCCCGTCCCCTCACTGTCATGCCCATACGGATCCACATCCTCTTCCTCCTGGCTCTCCTCCCCATCAACCTGAACCCTAAAAGAAGACCTTCGAGACCTGACTGATCCCGGCTGCGAAACAGATACCAACTGCTGCCCTGCCTCCTCTGCGCCCGTAGTAGGTTTCCTTGACGGTATAGGCAACGACGCAGCGATACTGGCGATAGAAAACCCGCTTTCCCGTCTCAGCAAACCGAGCCCTGGCCTTCCCCCACTACCTGGCTGCTGTTGGCTAGGGGTAGTAGGCCGCTGAGCAGCTGCTGGGTTTGGAGTGACGTTGTTTTGTGGTAGGAAAGAGCGGAGGATACCGAATGAGGAGTCGACGACGCCCGTTATGACCTTGTTTGCTGAATCGGCAATGGCGTCTACCTGCTGCTCCATTCGACCGCGGAGGCTGCCCTGTAGACCTTCGGCTAAGGATAATGGCGTCTCTGTTGTCACTGGGCTTCGAGTAAGGGGAATTGGCGTCAGCTCCGCCGCACTAGAAAGTTGACATTCTTAGTCAGAATAAAGAAGATGAAGAGAAAGGTCATCACAAACCTCATAACCTTATCACCATCCACCAGCCCAAGAGCTGCCAAATCGACGTTCTCCAAGAAGTCGGCAACAGCCATCAAGTTGATCAAGCAATAGCTTTCTTCTCCCCCGATACTTTGATTCCTGAATCTCTGCGTAAAAAGGAGGTTGGACACAAGGTGTGGTGGATTGGCCTTGACCACGGAAAAGATGATCATAGGTAGCAAAACATCGCCAGACACCGGCGTGGGTCCCTTTACCGGCGATTCCAACTTGAGAAGTGGGCGTGGAGGTGGTGGGGGTGCTGTCCCTGTGAGGGGGAGAGGTGATGGTCTATGCTTGGCAGGCGCGTTTGAACCTTTGCCTCCAGACTTGGGAGCGTCATCTGATGTTTTCTCCATAATATGTTCGTCTTCTGCAGAAAATGCGACATCTACAACAAGAGGAAGTGGAGAGGGTGATTCCGATTTGGAGGATGAGGGTATAGCAGAGCCATCCGCGGAGGATTCCTTGGAAGACGTTGCTTCGGCAGCTGGTATCTTTAGGTTTTCCTCTCGTGGAACTGATTTTGTGGGTTTCGCAGTTTGTGGATCTTCTTCTGATTTCAATCGAATCGGTGGAAGTCTCGAAAGACCATCTGGCATTAAGAATGTTAATCAGTATATCATCGACGGGAAGAATTGTAGGAAGAATTACCTACGACAACTTTGTGTGCTGCAACGAGGATTGCAGAC
Organism: Laccaria bicolor S238N-H82; assembly: GCF_000143565.1. NCBI lineage: Eukaryota > Fungi > Basidiomycota > Agaricomycetes > Agaricales > Hydnangiaceae > Laccaria > Laccaria bicolor. The sequence goes on from NW_001889895.1 coordinate 471,210, forward strand.
TTGTCGCCTGGGCTGCGGCATTCTTCTAGTTGCGTGAGCACTAAAGAGAGGTCAACGGAGGCTCTGGGAGCACGACAAGGTGAGGCTCACTCTCGCCACAGGCTTTGACAACTAAATCCAACTCTGGCCCTGCCTCTCCGACCACGATATCCAGGTGTTCCAATCCCAGGTCAAGCATGTTCAGAGCGGCCACTCGACTCGACAATGTCTCATCGTGCGACGCATCGTCCGTGCTTGGTTGCATGAATAACCTGCACGACGTTCACCGTCAGTCCTTGCTCAAAAGGAAGAGGAAAGATCAAAAGGACCTGTCATAAAATAGCGAACACACGGTCCGTTCAACAGCTTCCATGATATCCCTGATCTTCGCCTCACTATCCAGCTTCTCGTGCTCCCTCTTCTCCCTCTCCTTCTCATCCTCCGCATCCGACTCCGGTTCTTTCTCAACAACCTCCTTGCTGGCAGGAATTGAGTGCTTAGATCGGAACGGAGTGTGCGCCCTCATATCCTGCTCCAACTCAAAGTAAAAATCCTGCAACCGCTCCGCAGCGTCCTCTGAGACCTCTTCAACAGGGTTCACCTGGTATACTTTGCTTTTATCCTTGCTATTTCTCTTGTCAAGGTGCGGAGCCGTCGTAGCCGCTGTGATGAATGGAAACCAATCAACTGTAAATTCGATAGTGCGATCGGCTACCCATCCCGGGACGGGCGCGGCCAACAACGCGGCTTTCATTTCTGCCTTGAGTGCCTTATTCATCTCTTTGGATATGTCCTTATGGATGATCTTCCGGTCGATGGTGAACGCGGGTACTTCGTGTATAACCGGCGTTGCGTCCTGTGCAGAATCTAGACTGCGAATGGATACGGGGGGTGATGCTGGGAGTGGTGCGGAAGCAGCGGCTGCGACAGAAGGAACTTTGACGTTGTTGCTTCCGAAGAGAGAAGCAAATGGGTTGGTGATGCGTGAGGTTGTGGTTGTACTGCTAGTTGAAGCGATCCTTGTTCCGGGTCTAGGTGGGAGTGGAGGTTTAGGTTGTGCATGGCTGCGTGGTGGGAGGGGCAGAGAGGGTGAATGAGAGGGTAAGATGTATTTGGGATAAGGCGTGTTTGTGGTGTTTGGTAGAGTAGGAAGAGGTGGGAGCGAGGAGAGGGCATGGGTCCGGGTGATTGGGCTTATAATGTCCTGGAATAGTTTGGATGTGGGGTAGATTGTCGACCGGAACGTTACGGTATCACTGAATAAAAGTGAGTTGGACATTTACATGCCCGTGAAATAAGACCTACTCTTCGACGCTGCCGCGTAGACCTGATAGAGTAACCAACTGCGAACCTCTCTTGAATGGACCGTCCGCTAGGACAATATGATCTTTGACGAAATGTGGAGTGATCTTGTCATGAGCAGACGTCTGATCTAGTGGCAGCAGGAGTGTCGCCTACAACAAGATACCAAAACCATGAATACTCGGTGGCAAGGAGGTAAACAAGCCAACCTTTCCAGAAGTAATCCCCGACCAGATCTCCGTCCACTCTTCTCCCTCTCCCTCCGAAACCAGCGTTTCCAACAACGCCCATCCAATCGTACTCGTATCCAACCCAATGTTCTGAGCAGCCGCCTTCAAATTCATCAGCTGCAACTTACTCGTCGCAACGCCATGATGGTGTGTAGGAGAGGGGGGATGCACAATCGTCCCAGTCGTAGTAGCTAGTGCTGCACGTTGACGTGGTGTGTATGGGACATAACGCGGGCTACCGCCGTTTCCGTTTCCGTGCTCTGTTGTTGATCCTTGGGGAGAAGAGGGGGAGGAGAGAAGCGGGTGGGCTTCGTGAGACACGGTTGGTTGCAGTCGTGCGCCTGATGTGCGGCCGATCGAGGTTGCGGGAAATTGGGACGACATGTATCAGGCAATATTTTGTAAGAGGTTGGCCTGGATGTAAGGGCGATTTTGGAGCGTCAATGGGTGCTTCTAGCCAAGTTCTATGCACATTCGCCGTTTTCTATAATCTGAGGTGGAAATGTCCCGCGAATCGTGTACTTTCCGACGTGTAAGCGATACACTGAGCACCTGGAGTAATTGAGCCTATGTCAGCGATGCTGTTAAACTTTGACCCACAAAATGCAAACCTGCGCCGCTTGAAACACAATTCCAGCTTGCAGCTTGGCTGTCCTTAGAATCTAACGGTCGAGCACAAGGATATCAGGGCAGAGGAGAAGAGGTGGCTTGAGAAACTTGAGGCAATGGGGCACGTGATGGGTCGCGTAGCATAAACACTGACAAACAATGGCCTTTTGAAACGCGATTGAGTGGCAATCAGTTGCTACTTGGAGTGGTTTCGCACAGCGTACCTTTATAGCCTTTAAACCAACAGGAGTGCAAATTTGAAGACACCCACACCTACAAAAACACAGGGCTCGTATGATGATTAGGGATTTAAGCGATTTGCATTCCAGAGGTAAAAATTGGGCGCGATATTTAATCCTGTGGAATTACGGGGGGAAACCAAAATCACTACGACGACCCTTTCTGCAGAAGAGATAACACCTCAGTAGCAGATGGCCTGGCAGACGGGTCCACCTCAAGACACCTTTGCACGACACCTTGATACCAAGCAGGCGCGCTCCCTTCTCTCCAGACCGGTGGGCGTGCAACCATTCCGTTCTCCTGCGTCAGCGCGTAAAGGGTGAGGCCAAGCGAATATATATCCGCCTGGGGCGTCAACATTGATTTGAACTCAATTTCATGGTCATCCCATTTTTCTAAGAGCTCTGGCGCCGCAAACATATCGGAGATGCCCATGGGTAGGAAGTCAATGAGGATGGCTTGACCATCTTGCGCAACGACAATATTCTCCGGCTTCAAATCCCCGTTATATGCTGCGATGGAATGCAAATCGACAACTCCTTGTACGATTTGAAGTGCCCACCTAAGCTTGTTTGACCAGTCCAATATAAGTTGGTCGTGCGCCACACCTTCATCTTTACGTATTCTTTCAAACAAAACTCTCAGATTCCCAGCTGGAATATACGGCATCAAAAAACCGCGAATGGTTTTGTCTTGATTGACGACTATCCCGGTAACGTCTATGATATTAGGCGAATTCGACAACTTATCCAAGATGGTGAGCTCTTGGATCGTTCCTTCGGGGTCTTCGACAGACTTTTTGAAAGCGAAGGGCTCGCTCTGCCACTTCACCAGATCGACATCGGCGTGCAAAGCCTCCACTTTCCGGAGCTCAGCGATCGGCACAGTGGGTAGATGCGAAAGATGGGGAGGAATAGGGAGGTAAATAGTAATTTCGTCGGTGTCTTCGCTAAGGCTCGTGGTGAGCTTCCCATCCACCGTCACGACCGTGATGCGCGTCACCGTGGGGCAAAAAACGGATATTGTCGGAAAAACGTCATGGAAAATCTTGAGAACTTTGTCCTCCTTGTCTTGCCAATCGTCGCAGTCCAAGATCTGGTTTTCGACGGTGTTGGCCTCAACTTTGTTGCGTTTGTAGAACACACTCAGTCTATTCCCCGAATCGTAAACTTCCGGATCCTCAGCGTGGACGATGAGCGTTTTTTCAAAGTCGTCGGTATAATCGGTACTAAGAGTGGTGAATTGAGCGGCGGGTAGGGGTGGAGGTAGAGGTCTGTCGGCAAGGTCTTGAGGTGCGTCACGGTTAAGATTCGGTAAAGTAAACCTAGAAAAAACTCACAGAGAGAAATGTCGGTCAACATAACGAGCAAAGCGGGCGGAACGAAAACGCGTAGGTAGTGCCAAGCCTGAGTGCCAAAGAACGTTGCAAAAGACAAAGAAAACATCACCTACTTTTTTCAATCCCTCATTGGAGAACTCGTGTTTCACTCAGACACCGCCCATGGGCCATGCCACAACCAATTGGATGAATGCCGAGACGTGAAAAAGGCGAAGTACACAGGAAAGGGTTGAATCAGGTGGAAGACTTTTAGTGGAGCCAAATCAAAGCCAAATTGGATCAAACTCCGTATCACGCGGACCAACTTGAACTACTTCCTCTCCCAATTGCACCGACACCAGAACTACTCGGGCTTGGGCCTTAAGAACACAGGACTATTCCAAAGTTTCAAATATCTTCAAGCCCTAAAAACGTTGGAACAAGTGAGTCAGAACATTGTTTCCTCATTTACACAACTTCAGCGGCAAAGAGTCAACGTCTATTTGGGTACGCTTTATTATTAGTGATGCTCCGGTATCATACAATCTCCAGGACGCCCAAAGTCAAGAAGTTCATGATCAAGGGTCATTGTAGCGCAAACTGCGCTTTTTAATGGCCGCGTTGGCGTGCAAGGTACAAGGCGCTTTTTCTTGTCAACTGATCACTCGGCGAGGTTCCTAGTGTGAAGAACTTGATTCAGCGTTATTTTACTGAACAGACAAGTTGTCGTGGCACCCATATGTAGAGAGGGGCATTCGGGCATTAAGGTACCATTTTCCAACATTACTAGTACTTGCCTTCGTGATTAACATATCTCACTGCTTGTAGATTTTCAGCGAGAGAAAACGGCTATAGTCGAATTTGAATTTCATCGCTATTCAATTGTATCGCGCCCGGCGTCCATGAGAAAATCCTTCGATTTCAGTACCGTAACTGTTTGAAAAAGGGTGGCATCGTGAAGGCCAGCGCTAGGAAGCTTGTCATGAGGCCACTGGCATGACGGCCACAGCGCGGATTCATCGTGGAGCCGTTAGGCGCCTATGCTCTAAACCGTCTTTCAACTATCACACCCCTCCATGTTCCGGATAGGCTTTCCGGACCGACCTGCCTTTGTCTGGTTTAAAAGACGAGTAACGAACAAATGCTAGCTTCAACAAATCCTCAGACATACCATCCAACCAATCAGTAAGTCCCTCCTCCGGGCACTCTTCGATGAAACTTCCTCTAACCTTGTGAGCTGCAGGAATGTGTCAGGTTATTCACAGAAGGAGGAGGTGTGGTCACCACCGCCGCGTAGTCCACCATTGCCACCACGCCCACAGGGATTCGTACGGCCACCACCATCCGTGTGGTTCCGTTCAAGAGTATCACCAGGACACTGGATCAGACTGCGAGCATCGTTGTCATCATCATCGCAGGCGTTGAATTGCAAGTTGGTAGGTCGTCCGACAATAACTTTACGGGGGGGAGCGTTAATCGCAATACTTAGTCTGATGTTTTCTCAAAGACATTTTTGTATTGAGATTGTAGGATGTTTGAATCACAGTGTTTGAATGACATGTACTCGTCTTCCACTACTTTGCTCGGGTCTTGAAAAATAAGGGCACAGCTTTTTTTTCGAATACTTCAGGATCAACACAGCGATCGACTTCAAGGACGCACATTGCAATTGAGGGAAATTTGACAGGCGTACAAGAGTGCGAGGGTAGCCTCTCATAGTCTGCTAGGAGTTTATCAGTCTCGGTGTTCGATGTACAAGTCTTACATGCCCACGTCCAACCCCCGCTAGGCATGAGGAACTAGGGGTATCCATTCTTACGAACCAACATCGATAAACCCCCTGTCCAATGAACCACCGAGTCATCCGAGTTCAATCGAGTACTCCAATGCTTCCAGTTTTCAACGCGGCGCTCCTCGAAGATCAATCCATCATCCACGCACTCTGCGAGGAGTTCCTGAATAATATTGTTGATATGTTTATCCTCTTTCGTGAGGTATACGAGCAATTTCTCGAGGCGAACGCTCGCACCGTCCTTCTCAGCGCGGCTCCCTCCTCCAAAAGGCGCCCACCGTGACTGAACCATCTTCCCCAAGGCCTGAGGCGAAAACCGCCTTGGGTAACGATCACTGTTTTTTTCTATCGACTCCCAGAATGCCTCGACGCCTTGGGGCTTCAAACCTAGGTCTACGGAGAAGAAGCGGAGTTTCGGGAGGAGGGGTGGTAGTGTTGCTGGTGTGGTTGGGGTTGGCGCTGGTATTGGCGCTGATTCCGACGGTAGACTGGTGGTTGGTGTCGGTTCCGGTGTAGTAAGTGTTAGCGCCTCCAAAATATCAGGGTACCATATCCCTGGACACAATTCCAACCCTTCCAAGTTCTCCGCATACCGCAAAAGCTCAACGATGCGCGCACACTTGAGGGTTTTCTTCCTTTCCCAGCTAGCCAGGAAGGAAAGCTTTTGGATGGTTGAGAAAAGGGGAAACAAGTGCACACGCTCCTCCCAATGCTCCTCGGCGACAATCAGGGGCCCCAGTCGAAGAGTCATTAGTGCCGGGAGCTCAAAATTTCGAAGGATGCTGGGGTTGAGGGATTGATCCATGGTTATGGTTAGATCGATGAGGTGGTGGTGAACAGTCTTTACCTCGCGAGGCGGAACGGAAATGGGTGTTGCGGCGAGGTGGAGAACACATTGCTGGAGGAATGTACAACACCGAAGGAGGTCCTCTAACACCCCGTGCTGAATACTTTCCGAAACGATAAAATGTGTTAGCTGCTCCCATGGAAACAAAACATTCCCCAAGTTATTCCCAAATATAGGGTAATACATCGCAACGCGACAAAGTCTCTTCGCATCTTGGAACGTTGTGAGCGGTTTGCCGCCATCATGACCCCACGCGGACAAGGTCTCGTTTTGGTGGAAGCTTGTACCCCTGAGGATCAGAGACTCAAGGAGGGAGAAGGGCGGGCCCTCCGATTCATGAGAGAGTAACTCAAGGTACTTGGGTGTCCAGTACAGCGCGAGGTCCAAGCACGTCAGACGGGAAGAAAGAGCGCAAAGGAGATGATATGGGACGTCTGATTCTGCAACGATCGGATCACTCGGGGAACACCGAAAGTAGTCGAGGTGTGATGCGAATGTGAGAGACAAGGGGAGAGTTTTGGCTCGGTGGAACCACTCCTGCACTAGTGAGATGAGTGTACGTGAGTGGGAGGAATGGGGAGGTGGGGATGAGCCGATGGTAGCTATAAGTCGATTCCAGAGCTGTGGTGTTGAAAAGGCGACACTGCGCCACCTGCTACAGACGTGACACAGAAGCATAGGTGCTTCATGCACCGAGGTTTCCAGAGAAACGGTGGCCCCTTGTGTGGGTATGCATGCAATGAAAATCCGGCTGAGGAGTTCATCTGGGAGGGAACGGATGAGGGAGCGTAGACCTTTACACTTCCTCATGAGCCGTCGTTGCTTTTTCTGGAGGACCAGGAGATCCTTGATCATCTCTTTGTATTCCTCAATCTGGTCTCCAACCTCGAGGAAATCAGAGAAAAGCTTGAGTTCAACAGATTCTATCTCGGAGATTTGCAGGGTTGTTGGAGGGTGGTTGGTCTTTGAGAGGGGTCTAAGTGCGGTTGGGAGATTTGTCTGGAGAAGAAGTCTGCATTCAGATGGTTGTTACGTATGCGACTTGCGACCAGGATACTCAACGCACTAGCCAAGGTTCCTCACTATCGACGACGTGCTCTTCATCCTGCTCAGATGATGACATGAATCCTTCAGTTGCAAGCGTGGTATTGGGTAAGTTCTGTAGAGAACGTGTCCCAGGTTTGCATAAGAAAGACGATGAAACGAAATCCTCTTACCAGCGAGAACACCTATTGCGGTCAACTACAGTGTTGCCAGATCACGTTCGTCGCGGCGTCCAAATTTGGTCCAACTCCTCGGTAAATTGAGAACGAAGAAGTTCAAAATCCAAAAATCTTCAGCAGATTCCCACCTTGTTTCGACAACGAAAGTTTTGGAGCGGGTAAGGACAGACGTGCAGATGGACGATGTTGTGATGGTGGTCTTTTGAAAGAAATAAGGAGTCACGAGATCGCGATTTTGGAATTCAACAGACTTCAATTATTGATTCACTCTTGACTGTAGCGATTCACCGCATCCAACTGAACTCCGCCATGAAATCCTCGCTATCACTGGTAAGTAAGTCTGTGGATGTTCAAATATTTAGACTGTGGCACTGCTAAACCAGGTTCGGATATTCAGGAAACCCTTGTTCTTACCGAAGTTGAACTGACAGCCAACTGACAACTCGTAGAAATTGGGTGGAGGTGGGATCGTAAAGGCATAGAGATACTTGAGAGAAGGAGTGGCCCCGCTGGCAGCACGAGCGGATTGACGCGCTGACTCCAGCAACGATCACGGACAGGAACGGCCGACCTTCCTTGGCTGCTCCACAACGCAAGGCAAACGACTTGCAGCGGCGCAACACCAGTGATTTTTTTTTCAGTACATCGTTACTCAGTGGCAATCGATTCTGAGGAATCTAGGCTGGTGCGTTGAGTATCCTGGTCGCAAGTCACATACTCAAAGTACTCAACAACCACCTGAATGCAGATTTTTTTCTCCAGACAAAACTCCCAACCGCACTTAGACCCCCCCAAAGTCTGACCACCCTCCAACAACCTTGCAAATCTCCAAAATAACGTCTGTTGAACTCAAGTTTCTCTCTGATTTTCTCGATGTTGGAGACCAGATTGAGGAATACAAAGAGATGAATGAGGATCTCCCGGTCCTCCAGAAAAAGCAACGACGGCTCATGAGGAAATGTAAAGGTCTACGCTCCTTCGTCCGTTCCCTCCCGGATGAACTACTCAGCCGGATCTTTATCTGCGGGTAAGTCTACCCGACTAATATTCTTCCAAATCTTTCCTCATTATATACTGCTAGATGGGTTGATCTAGCTGACGCTAACTTTAGGTGCTTGCGATCCACCCCCTGTGCTTCACGGCACATCTACAAAAGCCAATTTTTCACCGCGTCTCGATATTGTTGATGCTGGGATCATAGAGCATGCGACCGCCGAGCTGGCGTCTGTCATCTTCCAGGCATACTTGAAAGAATTTAGAATTGCGCAAATTAAACGTATATGGTAGGTTATTGAGAATTCGAACTGGATGATATCATTTGCAACTCAACATTTCCTCGAAGGTCCTGGCGTTTTTCACAAAGCAAGAGCCTCAGCGAAGATAATGTGTTGTTCAGGCTAGGGCTCCTCTTCGCCTTTTTTTCGGCTCGCTATGCAGGTGGCGTAGTTCGCGTCCGCCAAGGCTCAAGAGGGCAAAGAATGCACTGTTGACTTTGCGGTGATCGCGTCCGCTTGAGAATAAAAACTTTGGATCTCCTCCGTCGCACTCTAATCTAACGTCAAGAATTTGAAACCGCTCGGTTAAGTTACTGATCTACAAATTTATTTTAAGGACACAGACCTGTCCCTCCCCATGTGGAAATCAACAAAGAAGAATTGACCCTTTGCAAATCCCTCCCCATCCCAATTGAGAATACAAGTTTCTGCCAGATGGTGGCTGGCTATCATGGTTTTGGTCTCCGCTGTATGTATCCCATCATCCTCAACGGTGAGTTTGATCGCCTTGGTTAGGTGATAAACTCTTTGAAGGGAATATAAAGCTTGTTTTAGATCAATTTGGTCTTTGTCCCGAACTCAAAATCATTTAGAATTAGCACCGAGAACATCTAAGACGCAATTACCCTCCCGAATCCCACCGCACCGAACCAAAGATACGAATGGTACGTAACGACTCTACAAATTGGCCGAATAAAAACCCAATACGTATATGTAAGTACTGTATAATCATATCACCTTGACACTCTGACCAAGACACTGGCCTACAGCGATAACGCCCTCCTGAACCCCAGCACACAAATTCAAATTCAAACTCGACGTTTGTTCAACCCATTCGATCCCTTCAAGACCTTTCTTCGCAACCAACGTCGTCGTCGTTCTATCCAATTGTCCATTCTCGCAGGCATCTGACGTTGACGTCTGCCCCACCCCCATCTGACTTTTCCCGCGCGCTTCTGCCTCCCTCAAAACCTCCAACGCACACCTAACCCTCCCCTCCAGCTTCCTCGCATCCCTACTAAATTTCTCCAGGCCCTCGGGGACTTTATCAAGCGCTATCCCGCCTTCTTCCTTTAGCGCATTTTCAAATAGGGTGCCGTCTGGGTCTGGGGAAGTGGGGTTGAAGTAGACTGGTATCGTGGATGTGGGTAGGGCCCATGGCGGTGATATAGAGTCGGACAACGTCGAGTCGGCTCGAACCCCCTCCCTCCTCCTCAACCCATCCAACAACTCGGGAGGAAGCGTAACTAAATCCGGTCCCCCCTTGCTTCCATGCCTCCCCACCTCAACAAGCTCATCGACACTTCGAAATCCAGCTGCCATGATTTGGGTTTTTGTCCCCAGTTGAGTGTACGCGTTTCGGATGTCACGGAGGAGGTTGAGGCCTGGGTGTGTTTCTATAGCTGGTTTCTTCCTCTCGTCAGAAATGTGGCCGACATCATCGAGACCAAGACGAGCCCTTGCATCGCACCAATCCTTAACCCTTCCAACAAAAGGCGATACAACGCTCACTCCCGCCTGGGCACACGCCACGGCCTGTACCTGTCCAAAGACCAGGGTGAGGTTCGTGTGTATCGGTGAGGATGGGAGGGACTCGAGGGTGTGTGCGGCAAGAATGCCTGGGTATGTTGCTGGGATTTTGATTAGGAAGCGGGAGGGGGGGATGGGCGGGGAGAGGGAGTTGAAGAGGGATGTTAGGGATTTGGCCTGTGGATAGGTGGTCAAATGGGGTGAAGGATGGAGGAAGGAAGGGTTACCTTGGTGAGAATGGCATGATAGTCGTATCCCAGCCGAGGGTCTACAGACACGGATACGCGGCCTGGTATGATATTGAGGATCTCCGCGCCCACTTGTACGAGCTTTCAAGTTGCGTTTTTTTTTCCGTCCTCCATTAAGCAATTTTTACTCAAGCAACGAAACTAGGGAACTCACCAATTTATCCATTGCTAAGTCGGTTTGTTCATTCAACGACGCCGTTGGCAGCGTGGAACACGCATAGTGAACGGCGTCTGTGAAGATGTGGGCGTATTCGGGTTTGGAGAGTGCGTGAGAGACGAGGGAGGGGTTGGATGTTGCGTCTATTGGGTTGAATTCTTTGATTTCTGCGGTATGGGGAGTTGGGTTTTTTTTTTCTGGAAGGAAGCAAAAGGGGAGAAACGTACTGAGATACTCAGCTCCATCACTCGCAATGACTATACCAGACTGTCTTATCGCGTCGAGAGCTGTAAACTCGAATTCCGGGTCGGTTGCCATCGTTCCAGGTTATCGTCGTGAAGGGGGTCCACTTATATATGAATGTGAATACATGGCCTGGGTACACGGACGTCATGTTAACGTTATCATTGCTAATAGGGTGTCCGGGTCCTATCCATCCATGATGCCATCTATCTATCGATGGCGGTGGGGATGGCACGTTCGCCCGCGTCCTCCAGTAATTACTGCTTTGAGTTTCAATGAGTTTTTGGTGAGTTCTCATTGCGGGCGATAATTTGTTTCTACAGGCAACCTTTGAACGTTCACCGTGTCGTACAATAACGGGAAACGCACTTGTGAAATGCGCCCACCGCCCGATTCGGATTCAGATCATCATCGGAAGATGATGAGATTATCACCTGGGATGGCTCACTCATCCTGCAGCAATTTTCGGCGTGCACTGTCCGATGCATTGGTTTGTTTGAAAGAGAACCAAGAATGGAGATATGACAAAAATATCCAACATCAGCTAGCATCATAGTATCATTGTGGGGAAGAGAACTTGGAAGGGAAGTGCTGGGAAAGGGCCGCGGATTCCGTCCCGCGAAGCGGAGTTTGTTTGTCTGTGTTTCTTTCGGAGGTTATGAGTGTTGAAAACGTTGAAACCTTGACCGGTGACCGCGCACAACTCGATGGCTCAGACTTGGAAAGCACGTTCGCATAGTATGCGGCATACCTACTCTGCTCTGCTTCTTTACATAAGCACTTGGCCACTTGCAACAGTATGCTGTCCAGGTCCAGGCCCAAAGTTCCAGGCCGTCACTGGGCACTGGCAATGGGTTTGCACCAATGTTCAACTCCAGGAACAGTGGAAGCCTCTTTCACAGACGACTCGGCGAGCTGGAGGCGGCCTGACAGTAGTTTTTTGCACTGCTTCAATGGACTCCAAGGAGGGTATACAAGATAGGACACATACACATGTAGCAACAACGACACACTCCCGATTTGGGCAGTCAGAGTTTTAATCCCCCTAGTAACCACTAACCTAACCTTCTAATCTAACCAGGAACATGCTACCATGTGGGGAAAATATATCCCTAAACCTAACCATTAACCCTAACCTCCTAACCTTACCCTAACCTCCTAACCCTACCAAGAACGCACTACCGCGCGGGGAGAATAAAGTAAGAGTGCACTACTGCGCAAAAAGACACTAACCCTAACCAAACCCTAACACTAAGCTCTAACGCTAACAGCAGTGATTCGGCATGTACTTTGGAGTGTCAAAAATATCCAATTTGATGGGAGATCAATGACACATTGTCATGTGCCTAGATGTGTTGGGTGTCACTTCTTGTCTGTCCTGGACTCTGAGCAGGGGCCAAAATCTGCAAACTGCAGAACTCTGGCTTAGTTTGGACTTTGGAGGCTGTTTGGCTGCACTCTACTTGCTCTCAACCTTTTGGGTGACGATCAAGGGGTATCAGAGGGGTTGAAATGCCATGTTGGAATTTGGGATTCAATTGAGGTGATGAGTGGGAATCTAATCAGTGCAACCCTGATGCGTCATTCCACCTGCTCAGCTCTTCCCATCCTGTCAAATTAGGGACTGTCATGGATCAGTAATAACTGGGTATTATCCGTGGCCATTGATACCCATTATCCACAGATCCAGACCTGTGGATATATATGGAAATCCGCGGATATCTGTGATCCGTATACTATATTTAATAATATTTGGGCAGCCTTGGTGGAAGCTGCAGCTGCTACACACTAACATGCGACTGTCCTTTGTTGGCCTGTGGAACTCGTCAATCTCATTTTTTCATAAGATAAAAACACTCTTTGATGAATTTGAATATAAATTTATCAAAATACAATTATTTCTTCAGTCATTCTTGTAAATTTGACTCTGATTTTATCATTCCACACTAGTTAAGCATTCATAGAGTGGACTATGTTACACCTTTGACTTCAATGCTATACAGAGATCAATCTGGTCATGAATAAATATTTAACAGGCCAGAAAAAGCCTAGAAAGACAATGTGTATATGACAGATCAGTGATAGAGACATACTATACACATCTGTGACTTACTGAAAACCAAAAAATCCTGAAGTGATATTTCAGAAACAAAAAAAAAGCAAAGATATAAAGTACTTATACTTATTGAACCTTCCAAGCCATGTATAACACTGGGGTAAGTAGCTTGACTACACTAGTATTCATAGTGGTATTTGATGCTTACCTGGCATCCAATCCTTAATAGTATGCATAAGGAGTACTAAAAAGGAGTGAAATTGGTTTAATAGTAAAAATAAATTAAAAAAGGCTTGCTTCCAAAGAATTTGGGGATGGGAGGAGTTTGACAAAGTATGAATTTCACTAATAACAGCTATAGAATACAATTTAGAACTTTCATAGTTGACTTATCACAAATTTGAAGACTTACTTCATATCCAAATTATGATGTTTGCTTTTCATGTAGATGCCAGTAATATTTTTATGAACTGAGGCTTGATCCTTTCATTTTCCACCATTATCAAAGAATGAGCTTCTACTGAAGTTCACATAAGATATTACAGTAAATTTCTGTATAACAAAATTCTCCTAAATGAGAGCTTTCTAACCCATATTTTTTTGTGGAAAACGGTAAAGAACTGATGAAGATAGATGGAGGGCTGCTCTGTGCCACTATACTCATGGATATATCTGTACTGTGGCTTATCCAATCCGTGGGTGGGAAAATCCACAGATTGGGTATGGATAATACCCAGATCTATCCATGACAGTCCCTATGTCAAATAACTCCGAAACCTGCCTTCACAATCCCATCAACACAACCGCAATCACATGTCTCTTCATTCCAGGTACACCTATCATCTATGCACCCACCACTGAATCTCCTCTCGCCTTGCTTTTCGGAGTCATTCAATTTCATATGTTGGCTACAGACAGACTGTTGTCTTATAGCTACCTTCTGCTGAACTACGCCTCCTCATTCCTCCCACTTTCAGACTTGCATCACACCTCGGTCATTTCCCCAATGAAAAGGCTGTGGAAAAAGTAGACATCCCATACGACCTCCTCTGCCCTCTTTCTTGCCGTCTGGAATCTTTGTGAACAGCCCATGCATAAATTATAGCAAATAACACTTTCCTCTACTGCTTGCCCCAAATGGCCCAGCTCAGCAGCCCGACGGCCCCGAGCCAGGCTATTGGGCTCACTATCGCCATACGTCTTGCGTATGTCCTCCATGAACAACTCAATCACCCCAGCATTCACCATTGCCTCTGCCAGCTCCAAACCCAACGGCAATGCCAACTTACAAACCTCCCCCTTCCAAAGCTCAACTCACCCTGTCTTCATATCTCATTTAGTGAAGGTTGCAGCTGGCCAGCTCCACGGTCAAGAAGAGCCTGCTGTTGTTGCCTCAGCCCTCAAAGCCGCTTTCAATCCCGCAGCACTCACTCTGGAAGACATTCAAGCCTTTGTTCAAAAGGCTATCAACCGCGAAGAGTTGCGAAAGTACAAAATAAATTCTCCCCCCACAAACTGACCTGTTCGTATCTATGCTGATGGTTGGTCACTATATCTATTTCTTGATATGTCACTATGCTCATTAAGATCACATGGTAGGCATATATGATTTCTTTCACTTTGGGTACATTTTTGCTCAACAGTAGAACTGAAATATAAAAAGTACCATGAGTCATGCTCTCCAGTTGCGCCAAGCCAAATTATCATTCCCATCTGTGTACCTCCTAGTTGGAGTGAAGTCTGACAAACTGGTACAAACCCACAAATTTCATACTGTCATAACACATGGTGAGTGGTCAGCAGTTGTTCGCTAAATCCTATGAACCTTCATTCTAATGAAACAACAGACAAGAAGCTGTGCGACACTGCCATTGGGTAGATGAGGTCGTTGGTGAAGCACCTTGGGTGCACTACTGGCTACCACTTTTATCGTATAAATAAGGTAACTGCCTAGAGGTCATTGTGTATAAGTCCACAGTCTTTATGATAGGGAATCATTCCAGTTGCCATGTCTTTTCATTATCATAAAGCCTGCGCTTTTTTTCATTAATTGTAGGCAAGGCCTTAGACCTCCATCTCATTATGTACCTGGTCAATATCATTGCGATTTTCATTAGCCACTTGGGCAATATCATTGGAAATTTCATTAGCTACTTGACTGATATCATTGTGATTTTCATTAGCTATTTGGAAATTATCATTGGAAATTTCATTAGCCACTTGGGCAATATCATTGGGAATTTCATTAGGCACCTGGGCAATATCATTGCAATTTTCATTAGCTTAGTTGGGCAATATCATTGGAAATTTCATTAGCTACTTGACTGATATCATTGCGATTTTCATTAACTATTTGGGAATTATCATTGGAAATTTCATTAGGCATGTGGGCAATATCATTGCAATTTTCATTAGCTAACTGGGCAATATTATTGCGATATTCATTAGCTATTTGGGAATTATCATTGGAAATTTCATTAGCCTCTTGGGCAACACCACCGCGATACCCATTAGCTACCTGGGAACCATCATTGGAAATTTCATTAGCCTCTTGGGAATCTCATTAGGCACCTGGGCAATATCATTGTGATTTTCATTAGCTACTTGGGCAATATCATTGGAAATTTCATTAGTCACCTGGGCAATATCATTATGATTTTCATTAGCCTAGTTGGGCAATATTATGCGA
>NW_001889895.1:486996-488126 GCF_000143565.1 Laccaria bicolor S238N-H82
TTTTGAATTGCCAACATTAATTATGAAAAGTACAATGAAAGCATCCAATATTCCTAATGAAATATTCAATGAAAGTGCACAGCATTAATTATGAAAGAGGCAATGAATACACCTGACCTAGGGAATGAGATATTTATTGAAATTGCACAACATTAATTATGAAAAGTACAATGAAAGCATCCAATATTCCTAATGAAATATTCAATGAAAGCGCACAGCATTAATTATGAAAGAGGCAATGAATACACCTAATGTAGTCAATGAAATATTTATTGAAACCACACAGGATTGATTATGAAAAAAGCAATGAAAGCGCCCAAAATTCCTGATGAAATATTCAATGAAAGTGCACAGCATTAATTATGAAAAAGGCAATGAATACACCTAACCCAGTGAATGAAATACCTATTGAAAGCGCACAGGTTTAATTATGAAAAGTACAATGAAAGAACTGAACAGCTTCAATGAAAAATTCATAGAAAGTGCATGATAATAATTATGAAAGCTCCTAAGAAATGTTATGAAAGGGTCCTGTTGTCTTTGCCTACATTTTATGAAAAGAACATAGCCTTTATGAGAAAGAATGACACAGGACACACCTATGAAAGGCCTTTCATAAAACTTGTGGACTTATACACACAGCTCTACAGGCAAGTGCCTTAGTTTTATGATAAAGATGGTAGCCACTTGTGCTCGTGGAATAAACAATCTGTAAGTTGCAATCCGCTTTCAAGTCAACTGCCGGATTTCAATGTGAGCCGAAGATGGCCTCATTTTTCAACATTGTGTTGCCTGATGCGGGAAGACTTACCAATCCACTGGAATATGCCCAAATAGCCCACAGGGTATTGAATCAGGAATATGAGGAGGGTTTGAGAGCTCAAGATGCTCTTTTGGAGGCAATGGCACACATAGAGGATCAGTTGAGGCAGTTGGATACTATGATCATGCTGAAGGAAGAGGAGCTTCAGATCGAAGCAAGGATTGAGAAGGCAGAGAAATTGGTGTCATAGTAGTGACCTCCCCCTGTCTTCGGATATATCTTTTGGCCTACTTTTTCATCAGTCCAGCATATGATCATGTGTTAAATAGCAATTGGGCCCAATGTTGCAGGATATTTCACAATTGGG
>NW_001889895.1:488176-489566 GCF_000143565.1 Laccaria bicolor S238N-H82
GCCACTTTACTGAATATTGGAGAAAAGAAGGCAGACGGAACATATGTTTTGAGGTTATGGGTGTTGTAATGTTTTAGCAAGGAAAGGCTTGAATGCCGCATGATACGCAAACCAAAGGTGAGGCAAATGTTCCTCGGCAACTCTTACGTTTTATCTAGTCCTATGGCTGCCCCCTCCTTTGAGGAAGAATTCGATCAGGATCCCAAGAATCCTCCCCTTGGCGTATAAAATGTGTCACTACTTTTCCCCACCTCCTCTAGCCTCAAGCTAGTTCAGCAATGCTAAATATGCATGCATTCAACTTTACTTGCCCATCCGCTCTTGTCCTTGCAATCATCTGTCTCGCAACTGCGGTGCCCACCTCCGAGGACATTCATGCAGACCCAGGTTCTGGTGCTGTCATTCATACAGTGGGCAATGTCCCCGAAAGTGCTGTTATCAAGGACACAATCGCCACCACCCATTTGACCGCAGCCATCTTGCCTACTGATGAAACAGGTGGTTCGACGCTGAAGCCTGACTCTGCGCAATGTGTCACAAAAGGCAAAATTTGCTCCAAAGATAGTGATTGTTGTAAAAAAGTCTGCTTCCCAGTGCCATTTGGTAATGGGGTAAGTGCTCTGCTAAGCCTATTAATCACTGAAAACCTCAATGATTGACATCACCTTCACTTTATCAAGGGTGTTTGCATGTTCTGAGCGACTTTTGGGGACAGACGCAAGTTATCGTGAATAGGTTGGGTTGTGAACCAGGAGAACAGTAACGTATGAAACTCAAGTTCGATATCAATTGACTCTGTTTTCCTATCACGTACCCATCTTTTAAAAATACGTGAATCTGTCAATGCACACTGTGACCTTTATCCCAACTTTATCCAATTACTTTCAAGGATTAAAATATTTGTGGTAGGCTTTGTTGGGACTTGAACTATTTGTGAAGGGCGTGTATGCAGTATTCGAATCAAGAACTTCCCATAAAATCTTATTCTTCTCTGAGAATGATGAAAGCCAGCTGCTGCCAGTATATTCACCTCACTGATGTATTATTGCATCCACCCCTCAGATGACTCAACCACGCCGCAACGAATGGGTAGGAGGCTGTGATGTATTGGTAAACGAGATTGGCACGAAAGTTCTGTTGCTCGCTTAGGAGGTGAAAGTTGATTTGATCTAATATAATTGACACGGCGAATCATAATATGTGCCACTGACTAAAACAAGTCCAAAGATAAGGCAGTACTTTACACTCCCCAGAGTATTCCATATGGACTCCATGGAAGGGGGATGGATTCCACAAATATCAGATGGATTCTATGGAATGGTTGATGGAATCCAAGCTTTTTCCAGATGGATTCCATCGACTTTTTTAGATGGATTCCATACCATTTTCA
>NW_001889895.1:489616-490812 GCF_000143565.1 Laccaria bicolor S238N-H82
GGCAAAGAGGTAATAAAAACATCAGTAGTTTAACAAATAGCTTTTTTCCGCTTGCACAAGGGAAAAAAGTGGCAAAAAGGGACAAAAGTGACAGGTCAAAAAAGCTATGTGGCTAATCCAAAAAAGCTGGCTACTTTTTGTGTTACTCAAAGACTAGAAAAAGTGGAAAAGCTATGAAACAGCAAAATGTGTATCTACAAGTAACACTAACAATACTATCTCTACAATTCTCACCACACAAATCTTGCAGGTCAACTAGCAAATCTCCTGCTGAAAAACAGAAGCCTCAGAAGCATAAACACACAGGAAAAGGGGAGGAAGTGGTACCTTCAGCCTGGATCCAGAACTCAACACCAAGAACCAGCCAATGCACTCAAATGACATCATCACCACAAGAGGGTTAAAGCATTTCAACTTGATTGGAGGCAGGACTTGGGCAGGTCATGCCAATGGACATCTAAGAAGGTCACCCAAGTGTGGTTGACGTGGAGGTTCAAGCTGGTGGCATGATGATTGATCGAATATTCAATGTTGGCATCATGTCGGAGTCTGAAAATCAACAATGCCCACCACTTTGTCACACATCACCACCTTTCTCTCCATCTTCGACACCATGACTAATGCTGACCAGGCCAACCTAAATACAGTGTTAGGATGGATGTTGGCAGACTACATCATGCACAGCAGTGTCCTCAATTCATTTCATACTTACTAGAACACCTGTAGTCTAAGGTTGTTGACTGGTAGTTAGCTTTTTCACTTTTTAGCCTTTAATTTTTTGCAAAACCCAGAAAAAGCTGAAAAGCGATGAAAAGGGAAAAAGTAAAATGCTAACTTGCTGATGAAGGAGTTAAATATGTTAAATAATCAACTCCACATTGGTGTTAAAAATGTATAAAAAGAACAGATTCATTGTTCATTCAATTTTGCAGCCACAAAAAGGTCATATCATGTATGTAAAATATTTGTTAGAGCAGGAATGACTGAGAAACAAAAGAAATTCTTGCCAGAAAAGGAAGATAAAGAAAGACCCTGTTTTACCTGGGCAACAATGGTGAAGCAACTATTTAATGTCATTGAAAGGTCTTTCTTGGCACTTTGAAAAGCAATCAAGGAAATTAAATTTAACCCTCTTAAACAAAGGAACCCTGAGTGATAATTTTAATTCTTTGTTTCTGTTCCCTCAGGCCAGAAAG
>NW_001889895.1:490862-492710 GCF_000143565.1 Laccaria bicolor S238N-H82
TCTGATTGGTCCTCAGAAGTGTCATTACATTCAATCCCAATGTTAGGTTATGATGCAAAAGGTCACCTAAGTCAAGCTGTCTTTCTCCTTAATCCTGAATGAAGATTGACAAAGAGACATGACCCTACTGCCCTTTATCATTCATTCACTATTGGTAGTAGCCTAGTATCAATCAGCTAAACAAGTGGACTACAAACTTTTCTAGTGCAAAAGGAGACACTACAAACTTTGCAGTCTTAAAAAGCGGACACTACTAACTTTTGTAATGAAAAAAGTGGACACTACAGACTTCTGTAATGAAAAAAGCGGACACTACAGATTTTTGTAATGAAAAAGTGGACACTACAGACTTTTGTAATGGACACTACTAACTTCTGTAATGAAAAAAGTGGATTGTCAATAACAGTAATCAAGGGTATCAGTAAACTTTGTAGTCTATGTCCGACTTTTTGTAGTCTATTAGTAAACTTTGTAGTCCAAGTCCAACTTCTGTAGTCTTTTGTAGTCTATCAGTAAACTTGTAGTCCATGTCTGACTTTTTGTGGTCTTTGTAGTCTACTAGTACACTTTGTAGTCCATAACTGACTTTTGTAGTCTACCTGCAATCTTTTGTAATATGTCAGTGTCAATTTACCTGTTAGGGTATGCACCTTCCTTTTTGGTCATTTTTCCCATGATACAAGAATTGTAGCCCTTTCTCTTAGCTTTCTAAATGTGTTAAAATCATTTTGTTTGGTGTTGTTCTCATGGAGAAAAATGCAAAAAGGTTGAAAAAAGCCAGCAATGAGAAAAAGACTTTATGTTATATCTCCACAATGGGAGCACTTTAGAACATAATTCCAACAGATTCAGGAAGATACAGTGCAGGGCTACAATTTTCGTTTTTTGACCATTTTTGGAAATAGGTCATGTGACCACCCTCCTGATGACCAAAAATCACAATGATATAGCCCAAGCAGCTAATGAAATTTCCAAAGATATTGCTCAAGAGCTAATGAAAATTGCAATGATATTGCCCAGGTGGCAAATGAAATTTCCAAAGAAATTGCCCAAGTAGCCAATGAAAATCGCAATAATATTGCCCAACTAGGCTAATGAAAATCATAATGATATTGCCCAGGTGACTAATGAAATTTCCAATGATATTGCCCAAGTAGCTAATGAAAATCACAATGATATTGCCCAGGTGCCTAATGAGATTCCCAAGAGGCTAATGAAATTTCCAATGATGGTTCCCAGGTAGCTAATGGGTATCGCGGTGGTGTTGCCCAAGAGGCTAATGAAATTTCCAATGATAATTCCCAAATAGCTAATGAATATCGCAATAATATTGCCCAGTTAGCTAATGAAAATTGCAATGATATTGCCCACATGCCTAATGAAATTTCCAATGATAATTCCCAAATAGTTAATGAAAATCGCAATGATATCAGTCAAGTAGCTAATGAAATTTCCAATGATATTGCCCAACTAAGCTAATGAAAATTGCAATGATATTGCCCAGGTGCCTAATGAAATTCCCAATGATATTGCCCAAGTGGCTAATGAAATTTCCAATGATAATTTCCAAATAGCTAATGAAAATCACAATGATATCAGTCAAGTAGCTAATGAAATTTCCAATGATATTGCCCAAGTGGCTAATGAAAATCGCAATGATATTGACCAGGTACATAATGAGATGGAGGTCTAAGGCCTTGCCTACAATTAATGAAAAAAAGCGCAGGCTTTATGATAATGAAAAGACATGGCAACTGGAATGATTCCCTATCATAAAGACTGTGGACTTATACACAATGACCTCTAGGCAGTTACCTTATTTATACGATAAAAGTGGTAGCCAGTAGG
>NW_001889895.1:492760-494283 GCF_000143565.1 Laccaria bicolor S238N-H82
TGAGAGGGCTCGCGGCTTTGGCGGTGGCAGCTGATCAATTGTAAAAGGGGAAGTTCAGGTCAAGAGAGACCCAGGCGAGCAAAGGGAAGGGAAAATGGCAATAATAAGACAGTTGGAATGCTGGGGGGGGAGAAAGGGGAAGAGGAGTGTGTATCAAGGGAAGCAGGAAAAGTTGCATGACCAATGATTGATGGAGGAAAGGAGGCTGCACGGGGAGGAAACTCATATGCAGGCTCTATCTTCCCCCCACCTTAGCTTGGGAAGATAACCGTTGATGTGCCCCTATTGGATCCCTTTCTTGAGGTTGTGGAGGAATGGCATTTGTAACTGAAGGAACAAGTGGTGCCACAAGTACTCATACATTACATTATAGTTCAATGGTACTCCACATGGTCAATTGTACCTGTGTACCACAGAGCTACCCCAATGGGGCCAATGCTATCTAAACACTATTGAATAAAGTTGGGCCCAATGCATGCTTTTACCTTAAGGTGTGATGGTGTGGCCCAATTGTGAAATATCCTGCAACATTGGGCCCAATTGCTATTTAACACATGATCATATGCTGGACTGATGAAAAAGTAGGCCAAAAGATATATCCGAAGACAGGGGGAGGTCACTACTATGACACCAATTTCTCTGCCTTCTCAATCCTTGCTTCGATCTGAAGCTCCTCTTCCTTCAGCATGATCATAGTATCCAACTGCCTCAACTGATCCTCTATGTGTGCCATTGCCTCCAAAAGAGCATCTTGAGCTCTCAAACCCTCCTCATATTCCTGATTCAATACCCTGTGGGCTATTTGGGCATATTCCAGTGGATTGGTAAGTCTTCCCGCATCAGGCAACACAATGTTGAAAAATGAGGCCATCTTCGGCTCACATTGAAATCCGGCAGTTGACTTGAAAGCGGATTGCAACTTACAGATTGTTTATTCCACGAGCACAAGTGGCTACCATCTTTATCATAAAACTAAGGCACTTGCCTGTAGAGCTGTGTGTATAAGTCCACAAGTTTTATGAAAGGCCTTTCATAGGTGTGTCCTGTGTCATTCTTTCTCATAAAGGCTATGTTCTTTTCATAAAATGTAGGCAAAGACAACAGGACCCTTTCATAACATTTCTTAGGAGCTTTCATAATTATTATCATGCACTTTCTATGAATTTTTCATTGAAGCTGTTCAGTTCTTTCATTGTACTTTTCATAATTAAACCTGTGCGCTTTCAATAGGTATTTCATTCACTGGGTTAGGTGTATTCATTGCCTTTTTCATAATTAATGCTGTGCACTTTCATTGAATATTTCATCAGGAATTTTGGGCGCTTTCATTGCTTTTTTCATAATCAATCCTGTGTGGTTTCAATAAATATTTCATTGACTACATTAGGTGTATTCATTGCCTCTTTCATAATTAATGCTGTGCGCTTTCATTGAATATTTCATTAGGAATATTGGATGCTTTCATTGTACTTTTCATAATTAATGTTGTGCAATTTCAATAAATATCTCATTCCCTAGGTCAG
>NW_001889895.1:494333-497450 GCF_000143565.1 Laccaria bicolor S238N-H82
TGAGTGGTCAGCAGTTGTTCGCTAAATCCTATCCCCTTCATTCTAATGAAACAACAGACAAGAAGCTGTGCGACACTGCCATTGGGTAGATGAGGTCGTTGGTGAAGCACCTTGGGTGCACTACTGGCTACCACTTTTATCGTATAAATAAGGTAACTGCCTAGAGGTCATTGTGTATAAGTCCACAGTCTTTATGATAGGGAATCATTCCAGTTGCCATGTCTTTTCATTATCATAAAGCCTGCGCTTTTTTTCATTAATTGTAGGCAAGGCCTTAGACCTCCATCTCATTATGTACCTGGTCAATATCATTGCGATTTTCATTAGCCACTTGGGCAATATCATTGGAAATTTCATTAGCTACTTGACTGATATCATTGTGATTTTCATTAGCTATTTGGAAATTATCATTGGAAATTTCATTAGCCACTTGGGCAATATCATTGGGAATTTCATTAGGCACCTGGGCAATATCATTGCAATTTTCATTAGCTTAGTTGGGCAATATCATTGGAAATTTCATTAGCTACTTGACTGATATCATTGCGATTTTCATTAACTATTTGGGAATTATCATTGGAAATTTCATTAGGCATGTGGGCAATATCATTGCAATTTTCATTAGCTAACTGGGCAATATTATTGCGATATTCATTAGCTATTTGGGAATTATCATTGGAAATTTCATTAGCCTCTTGGGCAACACCACCGCGATACCCATTAGCTACCTGGGAACCATCATTGGAAATTTCATTAGCCTCTTGGGAATCTCATTAGGCACCTGGGCAATATCATTGTGATTTTCATTAGCTACTTGGGCAATATCATTGGAAATTTCATTAGTCACCTGGGCAATATCATTATGATTTTCATTAGCCTAGTTGGGCAATATTATTGCGATTTTCATTGGCTACTTGGGCAATTTCTTTGGAAATTTCATTTGCCACCTGGGCAATATCATTGCGATTTTCATTAGCTACTTGAGCAATATCTTTGGAAATTTCATTAGCTGCTTGGGCTATATCATTGTGATTTTTGGTCATCAGGAGGGTGGTCACATGACCTATTTCCAAAAATGGTCAAAAAACGAAAATTGTAGCCCTGCACTGTATCTTCCTGAATCTGTTGGAATTATGTTCTAAAGTGCTCCCATTGTGGAGATATAACATAAAGTCTTTTTCTCATTGCTGGCTTTTTTCAACCTTTTTGCATTTTTCTCCATGAGAACAACACCAAACAAAATGATTTTAACACATTTAGAAAGCTAAGAGAAAGGGCTACAATTCTTGTATCATGGGAAAAATGACCAAAAAGGAAGGTGCATACCCTAACAGGTAAATTGACACTGACATATTACAAAAGATTGCAGGTAGACTACAAAAGTCAGTTATGGACTACAAAGTGTACTAGTAGACTACAAAGACCACAAAAAGTCAGACATGGACTACAAGTTTACTGATAGACTACAAAAGACTACAGAAGTTGGACTTGGACTACAAAGTTTACTAATAGACTACAAAAAGTCGGACATAGACTACAAAGTTTACTGATACCCTTGATTACTGTTATTGACAATCCACTTTTTTCATTACAGAAGTTAGTAGTGTCCATTACAAAAGTCTGTAGTGTCCACTTTTTCATTACAAAAATCTGTAGTGTCCGCTTTTTTCATTACAGAAGTCTGTAGTGTCCACTTTTTTCATTACAAAAGTTAGTAGTGTCCGCTTTTTAAGACTGCAAAGTTTGTAGTGTCTCCTTTTGCACTAGAAAAGTTTGTAGTCCACTTGTTTAGCTGATTGATACTAGGCTACTACCAATAGTGAATGAATGATAAAGGGCAGTACGGTCATGTCTCTTTGTCAATCTTCATTCAGGATTAAGGAGAAAGACAGCTTGACTTAGGTGACCTTTTGCATCATAACCTAACATTGGGATTGAATGTAATGACACTTCTGAGGACCAATCAGACTATCATCTATAGAGTACTGTAGCCCTCAAAGAAGTTGACTATGCTTGGAGATAGGACAGTATAAAAGGATAGAATAGAAACCATCTGCCCATGAACATATACATACACAGTCAAGGGCATACAAACTACATGTCAACCAGACCACAAATCAACTATATGCACATGAACATATGCACATACAAACTACATGTCAGAAAACCAGGCCACAAACCTTTGTAGTGTCAAAAGGCAGACACTACAAGCTAACAGACACTACAAACTTTGCAGTCTTAAAAAGCGGACACTACTAACTTTTGTAATGAAAAAAGTGGACACTGCAAACTTTTGTAGTTGTAAAAAGAAGACAGTACAGACTTTTGTGATGAAAAAAGCGGACACTACAGATTTTTGTAATGAAAAAGTGGACACTACAGACTTTTGTAATGGACACTACTAACTTCTGTAATGAAAAAAGTGGATTGTCAATAACAGTAATCAAGGGTATCAGTAAACTTTGTAGTCTATGTCCGACTTTTTGTAGTCTATTAGTAAACTTTGTAGTCCAAGTCCAACTTCTGTAGTCTTTTGTAGTCTATCAGTAAACTTGTAGTCCATGTCTGACTTTTTGTGGTCTTTGTAGTCTACTAGTACACTTTGTAGTCCATAACTGACTTTTGTAGTCTACCTGCAATCTTTTGTAATATGTCAGTGTCAATTTACCTGTTAGGGTATGCACCTTCCTTTTTGGTCATTTTTCCCATGATACAAGAATTGTAGCCCTTTCTCTTAGCTTTCTAAATGTGTTAAAATCATTTTGTTTGGTGTTGTTCTCATGGAGAAAAATGCAAAAAGGTTGAAAAAAGCCAGCAATGAGAAAAAGACTTTATGTTATATCTCCACAATGGGAGCACTTTAGAACATAATTCCAACAGATTCAGGAAGATACAGTGCAGGGCTACAATTTTCGTTTTTTGACCATTTTTGGAAATAGGTCATGTGACCACCCTCCTGATGACCAAAAATCACAATGATATAGCCCAAGCAGCTAATGAAATTTCCAAAGATATTGCTCAAGCTAATGAAAATTGCAATGATATTGCCCAGGTGGCAAATGAAATTTCCAAAGAAATTGCCCAAGTAGCCAATGAAAATCGCAATAATATTGCCCA